>NC_060913.1:43256261-43283364 GCF_021234035.1 Daphnia pulicaria | reverse complement strand
GCTCTGGCGTGCACTGGCATGCACTGGCATGCACTGACGTGCTCTGGCGTGCTTTGGCGTGCACTGGCGTGCATTTGCGTGCTTTAGCGTGCATTGGCGTGCACTGGCGTGCACTGGCGTGATCTGGCATGCACGCGCGTGCTCTGGCGTGCACTGGCGTGCATTTGCGTGCTTTGGCGTGCATTGGCGTGCACTGGCGTACTCTGGCGTGCACTGGCATGCACTGGCGTGCTCTAGCGTGCTCTAGCGTGCTCTGGCGTGCTCTGGCGTGCTCTGGCGTGCACTGGCTTGCACTGGCGTGCACTGGCATGCTCTGGCGTGCTCTGGCGTGCACTGGCGTGCTCTGGCGTGCTCTGGCGTGCACTGAAATGCTCTGGCGTGCTCTGGCGTTCACTGGCGTGCACTGGTGTGCATTGGCGTGCTCTGGTGTGCATTGGCGTGCACGGGCGTGCTATGGCGTGCACTGGCGTGCACTGGCGTGCACTGGCGTGCTTTGGCGTGCTTTGGTGTGCTCTGGCGTGCTCTGGCGTGCACTGGCGTGCTCTGGCGTGCTCTGCTATGCAGAACTCAAGTGTTTGACAATAGAACTCCACTACCCGACAAAAGAACTCATATAACTTGAAAAATTTTAAAAAATTCAAGTGCTGTGATGTGCGTTTTTTAAAACTTTTTGTTCAAGAATTGCTTTATAAATTTATTGATTCAATAGACTTGAAATGGTGTATTGGTCATTGATTTACACATCCTGTAATTAAATAATGGTTTTAACAAGAAAAATAAATATTATAGCAACTTCAAGTGCTGAGCTGTTCTCTGCTGTGCTCTACCGTGCACTGGCGTATATTGGCGTGCTCTAAAGTGCACTGGCATGCTCTGGCATGCTCTGGCGTGCACTGGCGTGCATTGGCGTGCTTTGGCGTGCATTGGCGTGCACTGGCGTACTCTGGCGTGCACTGGCATGCACTGGCATGCACTGGCGTGCTCTGGCGTGCACTGGCATGCACTGGCGTGCTCTGGCGTGCACTGGCTTGCACTGGCGTGCACTGGCGGGCACTGGCGTGCTCTGGCATGCTCTGGCGTACACTGGCGTGCATTGGCGTGCTCTGGTGTAAATTGGCGTACACTTGCGTGCTCTGGCGTGCTCTAGCGTGCTCTGGCGTGCTCTGGCGTGCACTGAAATGCTCTGGCGTGCTCTGGCGTTCACTGGCGTGCACTGGTGTGCATTGGCGTGCTCTGGTGTGCATTGGCGTGCACGGGCGTGCTCTGGCGTGCACTGGCGTGCACTGGCGTGCTTTGGCGTGCTTTGGTGTGCTCTGGCGTGCTCTGGCGTGCACTGGCGTGCTCTGGCGTGCTCTGCTATGCAGAACTCAAGTGTTTGACAATAGAACTCCACCACCCGACAAAAGAACTCATATAACTTGAAAAATTTTAAAAAATTCAAGTGCTGTGATGTGCGTTTTTTAAAACTTTTTGTTCAAGAATTGCTTTATAAATTTATTGATTCAATAGACTTGAAATGGTGTATTGGTCATTGATTTACACATCCTGTAATTAAAAAATGGTTTTAACAAGAAAAATAAATATTATCGCAACTTCTAGTGCTGAGCTGTTCTCTGCTGTGCTCTACCGTGCTTGGCGTGCACTGGCGTATATTGGCGTGCTCTAAAGTGCACTGGCATGCTCTTGCATGCTCTGGCGTGCACTGGCGTGCATTTGCGTGCTTTGGCTTGCATTGGCGTGCACTGGCGTACTCTGGCGTGCACTGGCGTGCTCTGGCGTGCACTGGCATGCACTGGCGTGCTCTGGCGTGCACTGCCTTGCACTGGCGTGCACTGGCGTGCACTGGCGTGCTCTGGCATGCTCTGGCGTGCACTGGCGTGCATTGGCGTGCTCTGGTGTAAATTGGCGTGCACTTGCGTGCTCTGGCGTGCTCTAGCGTGCTCTGGCGTGCTCTGGCGTGCACTGAAATGCTCTGGCGTGCTCTGGCGTTCACTGGCGTGCACTGGTGTGCATTGGCGTGCTCTGGTGTGCATTGGCGTGCACGGGCGTGCTCTGGCGTGCACTGGCGTGCACTGGCGTGCTCTGCCGTGCACTGGCGTGCTCTGCCGTGCACTGGCGTGCTCTGGCGTGCTTTGCTATGCAGAACTCAAGTGCTTGACAATAGAACTCCACTACCCGACAAAAGAACTCAAATAACTTGAAAAATTTTAAAAAATTCAAGTGCTGTGATGTGCGTTTTTCTAAAACTTTTTGTTCAAGAATTGCTCTATAAATTTATTGATTCAATAGACTTGAAATGGTGTATTGGTCATTGATTTACACATCCTGTAATTAAAAATGGTTTTAACAAGAGAAATAAATATTATAGCAACTTCAAGTGCTGAGCTGTTATCTGCTGTGCTCTACCGTGCTCTGGCGTGCACTGGCGTGCTCTGGCGTGCAGTGGCATACACTGGCATGCACTGGCGTGCTCTGGCGTGCTTTGGCGTGCACTGGCGTGCTCTGGCGTGCTTTGGCGTGCACTGGCGTGCTCTTTTGTGCTCTTGCGTTGCCTGGCGTTCATTGGCGTGCATTTGCGTGCTTTGGCGTGCATTTGCGTTCACTGGCGTGCTCTGGCGTGCACTGGCGTGCATTTGCGTGCTTTGGGGTGCATTGGCGTGCATTGGCGTGCACTAGCGTGCTCTGGCGTGCATTGGCGTTTACTGGCGTGCTCTGGCGTGCACTGGCGTGCATTTGCGTGCACTGGCGAACTCTGGCGTGCTCTGGCGTGCTATAGCGTGCTCTGTCGTGCTCTGGCGTGCACTGGCGTGCACTGGCGTGCTCTGGAGTGCTCTGGAGTGCACTGACGTGCACTGGCGTGCTCTGGCGTGCTCTGGCGTGCTCTGGCGTGCATTGGCGTGCTCTGGCGTGCATTGGCGTGCTCTGATGTCCATTGGCGTGCTCTGGCGTGGTCTGGCGTGCTCTGGCGTGCACTGACGTGCACTGGCGTGCTATGGCGTGCATTGGCGTGCTCTGGCGTGCATTGGCGTGCACTGGCGTGCATTGGCGTGCAAAGGCGTGCAAAGGCGTGCACTGGCGTACTCTGGCGTGCACTGGCGTGCTCTGGCGTGCACTGGCGTACTCTGGCGTGCATTGGCGTGCTCTGGCGTGTATTGGCGTGCACTGGCGTGCTCTGGCGTGCTTTGGCGTGCATTGGCGTGCACTAGCGTTCTCTGGTGTGCATTGGCGTGCACTTGCGTGCTCTGGCGTGCTCTATCGTGCTCTGGCGTGCTCTGGCGTGCTCTGGCGTGCACTGGCGTGCACTGGTGTGCATTGGCGTGCTCTGGCGTGCATTGGCGTGCACGGGCGTGTTCTGCCGTGCACTTGCGTGCACTGGCGTGCTCTGGCGTGCATTGGCGTGCTCTGGCGTGCACTGGCGTGCATTTGCGTGCACTGGCGTGCTCTGGCGTGCTCTAGCGTGCTCTAGCATGCACTGGCGTGCTCTGGCGTGCACTGGCATGCACTGGCGTGCTCTGGCGTGCACTGGCGTGCACTGGCATGCTCTGGCGTGCACTGGCGTGCACTGGCATGCTCTGGCGTGCTCTGGCGTGCACTGGCTTGCATTGGCGTGCTCTGGTGTGCATTGGCGTGAACTTGCGTGCTCTGGCGTGCTCTAGCGTGCTCTGGCGTGCTCTGGCGTGCTCTGGCGTGCACTAGCGTGCACTGGCGTGCACTGGTGTGCATTGGCGTGCTCTGGCGTGCATTGGCGTGCACGGGCGTGCTCTGGCGTTCACTTGCGTGCACTGGCGTGCTCTGGCGTGCTTTGGCGTGCTCTGGCGTGCTCTGGCGTGCATTGGCGTGCACTGGCGTTCACTTGCGTTCATTGGCGTGCACTGGCGTGCCTTGGCGTGCTCTGGCGTGCATTGGAGTGCACTAGCGTGCTCTGGCGTGCACTGGGGTGCATTGGCGTGCTCTTGCGTGCTCTGCTATGCAGAACTCAAGTGCTTGACAATAGAACTCCACTACCCGACAAAAGAACTCAAATAACTTGACAAATTTAAAAAAATTCAAGTGCTGTGATGTGTGAACTTTTTGTTCATGAATTGCTCTATAAACTTATTGATTCAATAGACTTGAAATGGTGTATTGGACATTGATTTACACATCCTGTAATTAAAAAATGGTTTTAACAAGAGAAATAAATGTTATAGCAACTTCAAGTTCTGAGCTGTTCTCTGCTGTGCTCTACCGTGCTCTGGCGTGCTCTGGCATGCTCTGGCGTGCTCTGGCGTAAACCGGCATGCACTGGCGTGCACTGGCATGCACTGGCGTGCTCTGGCGTGGACTGGCATTGACTGGCGTTCACTGGCGTGCTCTGGCGTGCACCGGCGTGCACCGGCGTGCTCTGGCGTGCTCTGGCGTGCTCTGGCGTGCACTGGCGTGCACTTGCGTGCTCTGGCGTGCTCTAGCGTGCTCTGGCGTGCTCTGGCGTGCTCTGGCGTGCTCTGGCGTGCACTGGCGTGCATTTGCGTGCTTTGGCGTACTCTGGCGTGCACTGGCGTGCACTGGCATGCACTGGTATGTACTGGCATGCACTGGTATGCACTGGCGTGCACTGGCATGCTCTGGCGTGCTCTTGCGTGCACTGGCGTGCATTGGCGTGCTCTGGTGTGCATTGGCGTGCACTTGCGTGCTCTGGCGTGCACTGGGGTGCATTGGCGTGCTCTTGCGTGCTCTGCTATGCAGAACTCAAGTGCTTGACAATAGAACTCCACTACCCGACAAAAGAACTCAAATAACTTGACAAATTTAAAAAAATTCAAGTGCTGTGATGTGTTTTTTTAAAACTTTTTGTTCATGAATTGCTCTATAAACTTATTGATTCAATAGACTTGAAATGGTGTATTGGACATTGATTTACACATCCTGTAATTAAAAAATGGTTTTAACAAGAGAAATAAATGTTATAGCAACTTCAAGTTCTGAGCTGTTCTCTGCTGTGCTCTACCGTGCTCTGGCGTGCTCTGGCGTGCTCTGGCGTGCACCGGCATGCACTGGCGTGCACTGGCATGCACTGGCGTGCTCTGGCGTGCACTGGCATGGACTGGCGTTCACTGGCGTGCTCTGGCGTGCACTGGCGTGCACTTGCGTGCTCTGGCGTGCTCTAGCGTGCTCTGGCGTGCTCTGGCGTGCTCTGGCGTGCTCTGGCGTGCACTGGCGTGCATTTGCGTGCTTTGGCGTACTCTGGCGTGCACTGGCGTGCACTGGCATGCACTGGTATGTACTGGCATGCACTGGTATGCACTGGCGTGCACTGGCATGCTCTGGCGTGCTCTTGCGTGCACTGGCGTGCATTGGCGTGCTCTGGTGTGCATTGGCGTGCACTTGCGTGCTCTGGCGTGCACTGGGGTGCATTGGCGTGCTCTTGCGTGCTCTGCTATGCAGAACTCAAGTGCTTGACAATAGAACTCCACTACCCGACAAAAGAACTCAAATAACTTGACAAATTTAAAAAAATTCAAGTGCTGTGATGTGTTTTTTTAAAACTTTTTGTTCATGAATTGCTCTATAAACTTATTGATTCAATAGACTTGAAATGGTGTATTGGACATTGATTTACACATCCTGTAATTAAAAAATGGTTTTAACAAGAGAAATAAATGTTATAGCAACTTCAAGTTCTGAGCTGTTCTCTGCTGTGCTCTACCGTGCTCTGGCGTGCTCTGGCGTGCTCTGGCGTGCACCGGCATGCACTGGCGTGCACTGGCATGCACTGGCGTGCTCTGGCGTGCACTGGCATGGACTGGCGTTCACTGGCGTGCTCTGGCGTGCACTGGCGTGCACTTGCGTGCACTGGCGTGCACTTGCGTGCTCTGGCGTGCTCTAGCGTGCTCTGGCGTGCTCTGGCGTGCTCTGGCGTGCTCTGGCGTGCACTGGCGTGCATTTGCGTGCTTTGGCGTACTCTGGCGTGCACTGGCGTGCACTGGCATGCACTGGTATGTACTGGCATGCACTGGTATGCACTGGCGTGCACTGGCATGCTCTGGCGTGCTCTTGCGTGCACTGGCGTGCATTGGCGTGCTCTGGTGTGCATTGGCGTGCACTTGCGTGCTCTGGCGTGCACTGGGGTGCATTGGCGTGCTCTTGCGTGCTCTGCTATGCAGAACTCAAGTGCTTGACAATAGAACTCCACTACCCGACAAAAGAACTCAAATAACTTGACAAATTTAAAAAAATTCAAGTGCTGTGATGTGTTTTTTTAAAACTTTTTGTTCATGAATTGCTCTATAAACTTATTGATTCAATAGACTTGAAATGGTGTATTGGACATTGATTTACACATCCTGTAATTAAAAAATGGTTTTAACAAGAGAAATAAATGTTATAGCAACTTCAAGTTCTGAGCTGTTCTCTGCTGTGCTCTACCGTGCTCTGGCGTGCTCTGGCGTGCTCTGGCGTGCACCGGCATGCACTGGCGTGCACTGGCATGCACTGGCGTGCTCTGGCGTGCACTGGCATGGACTGGCGTTCACTGGCGTGCTCTGGCGTGCACCGGCGTGCACCGGCGTGCTCTGGCGTGCTCTGGCGTGCTCTGGCGTGCACTGGCGTGCACTTGCGTGCTCTGGCGTGCTCTAGCGTGCTCTGGCGTGCACTGGCGTGCATTTGCGTGCTTTGGCGTGCATTGGCGTGCACTGGCGTACTCTGGCGTGCAGTGGCGTGCACTGGCGTGCTGTGGCATGCACTGGCGTGCTCTGGCGTGCATTGGCGTGCTCTGGCGTGCATTGGCGTGCACTTGTGTGCTCTGGCGTGCACTGGCGTGCTCTGGCGTGCATTTGCGTGCTTTGGCGTGCATTGGCGTGCACTGGCGTGCTGTGGTGTGCTGTGGCATTCACTGTCGTGCTCTGGCGTGCACCGGCGTGCACCGGCGTGCACCGGCGTGCTCTGGCGTGCTCTGGCGTGCTCTGGCGTGCTCTGGCGTGCTCTGGCGTGCTCTGGCGTGCACTGGCGTGCATTTGCGTGCTTTGGCGTGCACTGGCTTGCACTGGCGTACTCTGGCGTGCACTGGCGTGCACTGGCGTGCACTGGCATGCACTGGCATGCACTGGCATGCACTGGTATGCACTGGCCTGCTCTGGCATGCACTGGCGTGCACTGGCGTGCACTGGTATGCTCTGGCGTGCTCTGGCGTGTTTTGGCGTGCTCTAAAGTGCTCTGGCGTGCTCTGGCGTGCTCTGGCGTTCACTGGCGTTCACTGGCGTGCACTGGCGTGCATTGACGTGCTCTGGCGTGCCTTGGCGTGCCTTGTCGTGCACTTGCGTGCTCTGGCGTTTACTGGTGTGCTCTGGCGTGCTCTGCTATGCAGAACTCAAGTGCTTGACAATAGAACTCCACTACCCGAAAAAAAAACTTAAATAAAATGAAAAATTTTAAAAAATTCAAGTGCTGTGATGTTCGTTTTTTTAAAACTTTTTGTTCATGAATTGCTCTATAAATTTATTGATTCAATAGACTTGAAATGGTGTATTGGACATTGATTTACACATCCTGTAATTAAAAAATGGTTTTAACAAGAGTGTAGAAGACTTATTTGCTAGCCCGTATATTCATTCACAGCACATATAAGCATACAAGTACACAATAGAAAGTATGAGAAGGGTGATCTTACTTCTGGAGCTGGAGCTATAGCTTGAAGGAGAGCTGAGAGAACTCTAACTTATTGCTACAGATCGGGGAGTATTTATACGGATGGTGCACGGTATGATCATGGGTCTGATGAGTGACAAGCGCGGGTGTGTAACATAATTACAATCGTGAATGACAGATGAGAATTGGCTCGGCTCTTGCTGTTAATCTTCCCGCTGTCAGTTTTACATTTTGCGCTCCGTCCCCGGGTTATTGTGGCTCATTACATTCCTTCCCCTTTTCTGAGGGAAAGAATTAGTCCTCTAATTGTTGATTAAGGCATATTCCATTACCAAAGGATAATTGTATAAATTGAGAACATAACTTAATGGATAAACATGCATTTCATTTTATCCACTTTTTCATTATTTTTTTTCAAAGTTATGTTTTCAACGGGCTGATAACCAGTAAATATTAACCGGTAATAGGGATAGTTCATACTCGGAAAGAATACGTATAAAAACCAGTCAAAAGGGCTGACAATAAAGTTAAGAGAGAAGTTAGAAAAAGGACAATGGATCCAAACAATGGATCAGATCATTGTCCAACGAAAAGATAAATGTTGCAAGACATTAATAGAAAGAATACATATAAAAACCAGCCAAAGGGCTGAAGATGAAATTGAAACAGAAGAAAAACCCCAGAATATGGAAGTAAAAAGAAACAACCCTAACGAGTTATATTGTTACTTAAAGTTTATCATACGGAGAAACCGTAAAGGAAACAACTAGGAGCCTAAAAGAGTATATAGTCTTGCTGAGAGTAGACAGACAACATGTTTCATGTTGGGGTGGGCAGTTACCGTTACCATTTTTTAAACTAAATAATTGAATAGTTGGGGTATGCATAAAATTTCCTGTCTTCAGTGTGTATTCTGTATCCTTCCCTTTTTCTGAGGGAAAGAATTAGTCTCCTAATAACAAGATATAGAGAAAACATATATATAGGGAGAACAAATATTTGTTTAGGATTGTTTCCCTCCCCCCCGCGGCGACCGGGAGTGACAGGTCTTGACAGCCGTCCGAGTCGAATTTGGTGAGGGGTAGATGTGATGCTTAAAGTCCCGATTTCTTCCATATTTCCCATGTTCCAAAAATAAAAAAAAAGGAAAGGAATAAAGTCAATAAAGGAAAAGAAATGGAAGTTTCGCCAATATTCTTTAGTGTCTCCACTTCTTTCGTCGATATGACACATTCCTTTTGCTTTGAAGATGTTATCAAGAATTTTGTTAAAGTGATAAAAGCACTTAGTTTTATAGCGGTCGAGCTTATAACTGGAGACGTGTGTGAACTCGTATCCGTGTGGCTTCCGTTAACGAATCTTCAACGCATTTCGTTTATCGAAATGGCGTTCGGGGAATTTCATCCTGGTTTTGATATCCCTGAGTCGAGTCAAGATGACTTTCGGCAAGTGGGATCGACGGACTTTTATTATTGGTAAGTAGGTTATTTGATTAGTTTGAATTATTTAAAAAGTTTTAATAGAGAATTTGTTTAAAAGAAAAACATTTATATGTCTACTTATTGACTACTTAAAGAAAAAAATGTTTTTTTTTTTTTTTTTTGATTTGCCCTTTTTTTCCGCCCTATTTCTTTTTTCTTTTTAGTCATTATCCCGGTTACGCGAAGTATCGCGACGTCCTCTCGTTTCGACAGGCCCGGTTTTTGTGGTACGCAGAATCGGGTACTGATATCTGCTATCCTGGGCCGGGCCTAGGTCATTTATATAATGAGATATTCGCTGCATCGGCTGCAGTCCGCTTGTCGATCTGCGACGTCCGGTGGCAGATGGAAGAGTCAGCCCGCATCGATGATTTTATGCGGGTCTATGTAATGCCCCGGCGGCAGCCCCGCCCTCTTCAAGATGGCCGCCGCCACTGACGTCACGCCCCGATGTCACGACCCGACGTCACGACCGGCACCACGGACGTCACCACCACAGCGTCACCCCCGACGTCACGCGGGAACTGCAGGGCAGCTCATCTTCCCGAGTCGTTCCCGGTTGGCGCAGCAAGTCGTTCCAGGTTGGCGCGGCAAGTCGTTCCGGGCTGGCGTGGCAAGCCGTTTCGAGCTTGCAAGTGCTGACCGGTCACTTATCCCCAATATAAACCGCTTGTACACTTTTCCCTCGCTCTCTTACAACGCTGCTCTCTCGCTTGCTGTACCCCCTTGGGACTGACACGTCCAATACAAGTTACTCTTTCAAGCTACCTCGTCTCATCATTGTCTCCGTAAGGAACCCCACCTTACAATTGGCGACCTTGCCTTTTTTCGGCACCTGGAATCTCAACAAGGTAAGATCGGATGAATCCGAATTTAGATCACTCCAAGTATTATGTTAGTACACTAGACGACAACGGTGAACGACCAGTTATTGGCCCTAATTTTAAATACTTGAACCAGGCCCAATTAGATTATTGTAAAAAGAAAGTAGCAGTAAAATTATTACAGTTAAATTTTGCAAGAAATAAGATAATTACATCAATACAAGACGCTAGGGCAACAACAGGTCACGCAAGACGGTGCTTGCAAACGAAAGGAGATAAATTAACTAGGGAAATAAGAATATTAGAAACTAAATTCGACGAACTTTCGACCCAAAATTTTCCTATCTGTAGATTATCTCGTAAGGTTCGAATTGGCCGAGTTACCTTACCAGCAGAGGTTACAGTCTATTTAACAAAACTTCAGAAAACAAAGTCAGCCCCTCATACACCAGTAGAGTCCGATTTACTTGCAGAGGCAACAGGTGGGATATCACCGATCCCGAGAGTTACTGAGGAAATTAAGTGGAGACCAACGGTAGAAACAGAAACAGATACTAGCATTTTTGATAACGTCGATGAATTTATTCGACTACCGGTAGATGATATAATTAAACGTTTGCAAGAATAACGGATAACCGGCTCACCGGACTTAAGAAATCGAGCTAAATTACTAGACCAATTGTGGAGAACAGATTTATCACCAGAGTTTGATTGGAACACTTATACCGGGGATTTTGCTTGATTAAACGAAGCAACAGGCTTTAGAGGGTGGGATAGTGACGACGATACCCTCAGTACTTTTGATCTTGATTTAATATACCCAGACGAAGATATGGCTTTAACTCAGGCAGCAATCGACACGCTGCAGACAGCAGGACAAAATAATACGGCAGCATTAGTAACAGGCATGCGTACCTTAGCAGCACAGAGAAAACTCGAAAATATTCAAATTTTTTCAGGCGAAAGTAATTGTCCGTTAGTCATAGAAGAATGGTTTAAAATAGCGGAAAGAACAGCCCGGTTAGCAGGATGGAACGACGAACAAAAGATAGCATTTTTTCAAGAAAAATTAAGTAAGTCAGCAGCCAATTTTAATGACTCTTTGACAGCGCAACAAAGAGACGTGTACGCAGACTGGAAAGCGTTACTTATCGCAGGGTTGCATGATAATATGACAAAAGCTATTAGAAAGGGAGAATTAAAAGATTTACAACAGGAACCAGGCGAAAGAGTCAGGGATTTTCAAACACGTATAGACGACATGTATCGAATAGCTTATGGTGCAGGGCCAGCAAATAGCAACGACGCTAACGTAGTATTAGTCCGAGATGACATGAAGAAAGAAATTCTGTTGGCAGGCCTACGCAGAGAAATTGCCACACTAGTTTGGAATAGAGTACAAGCCGATGCGACGTACGCTAATACAGTAGATACAACGATAGAATGCGAAAAAGTAACTGAAGTCAAAAAGATAGCACAGAGTAAAGATATAACTTCTGCAGTTTCAGTTATTTCCCAAGAAAACGGAGAGGATTTCCCAAGAAAATTGGAAGGTCTGATTCACAAACTATCGACGAAACCGGTCTCACCTCCGACGGCATCTACACCAGTCGATTTGGGAGACCCAGCAGTATTCGCAGCCTTCAACACATACAACAACGCGCAAACAAATAATCTAAAAACAGTCCGTTTTCCGGAAAATAACAGAAGCCGCAGCGTAAGTCCATTCACGTATAACAGACCCACCAGGCCAGAAGAAGGAGCAAGAGCTCAGACGCCAGTTAGAAATAATAGTAACAGTCAGGATAGTCGTATTACTTGTTATAACTGTGGAAAGAAAGGGCATATTAGTAGAGAATGTTGGTCCGGTCGAGGACAACAACAACAACAGCTAGGCAGACGTCGCGACGAAAAAAAAAAACGCGAGACGAACGGCGAAACTCAGAGCGATCGGGACAAAATTGGAGGCCGAACGGAGGGCCACAAAAAAATTATCGAGCTCGCAGCAGCGAAAGAACCGATCGCAGCAACAGTACATATGGCAGACCATTCAACCAGGAAAGGAATCAAAACAGCAATCGTTTCAGCCAGGATTATCGCAATGCGCCACCGAACGAACCGAGACAGTAAATACTACGCAAAAGTCGAATAATGTAAATACGCAATATAAACTTTTTCATGTACCAGTAAAGATAGACAATATTTTCACTTATGCTTTAATAGACACGGGAGCTTCAGTTAGTGCAGTTTCAGAATATTTTTTAACAGATTACGAAAAGATGTAAAACAAAATAAAATAAATAACAATGATAACCTTCGCAGCATGTGTGGTGACAGTATGGATATTGTAGGAGTATACAAATTAAATATTAGCTTAGATGATAACGCCGAAATAGTAGAACAGAAATTTTTTGTCGTACCCCAATTGTCAGAAACGTGTATATTAGGCATCGATTTTATTACTGAAAACGCGCTTGTCCTTGACGGTGAAACCCGTCGGGTGAACTATAAAATAAAAGGGAGAGCTTATTCACTTATAGCACATACGGGAAATTCAAATTACGCCTACTCGCCCCTTATTCAACTATTGAATGCTACAGTGGCAAGCAGTATTAATAAAGAGGAAGTTATTGCAGTTAAAATTGAAACACCTGTATTCAATGTAAAATTCGATGACGTAAATTCAGAAGTAAATAGAAATAAAATAGACAAACTGTTAGAATCAAATAAAGACGTAATAGCAGATAAATTGTGCGAACTAGGCCAAGCTAAAGGTATCACACATCACATGGAGACGACAGGAAAAGTTATATATATGCGACCTAGACGACAGGCAAGAACAAACCTAGCCATTATAGAAAAAGAAGTGAACGAGATGTTAAAGTTTCATATAATTAGGCCGAGCTCAAGTCCATATAGTTCACCGGTCCATCTAACTGACAAGAAAGATGGAACCAAACGCTTTTGTATTGACTTTCGTAATTTGAATACGGAAACGATAAAAGATAAATACCCTATACCAATCGTCGACGAAACAAAAGATTATTTGTTAGGCGCTCGTTATTTCTCAACACTCGACCTGATCAGCGGGTATTGGCAGATAGAAATTGAGGAAGCCGACAAACACAAGACAGCTTTTACAACTAGCCAGGGTCATTATGAATTTAATTGTATGCCATTCGGATTGACGAATGCACCAGCAACTTTCCAGCGTTTAATGAATAATTTATTACAACCAGTTATTCACAAATTTGCACTAGTTTACTTGGACGACGTAATTATTTATTCCAAAACTATCGACGAGCACATCAAACACATTCAATGCGTATTAAATCTGTTAAGGGAGGGAGGATTGAAGATCAAATTATCGAAATGTTTATTTTTGCAAAAAGCAGTAAAATATTTGGGACATATTATATCAGAAGATGGCTTGAGGCCAGATCCGAGGTTAACAGAAGCAATAAGAAACTAACCGACGCCGCAGAATAAGAATCATGTGAAAAGTTTTTTAGGATTATCAGGATATTATAGAAAGTTCATTTGGGATTATGCGAACAAAGCGAGAGCGCTGACTATTTTAACGGGACAAAAAGAAGAATTTAGATGGGGCCCCGAAGAAGAAAGTACGTTTCAATTTTTAAAAACTTGTTTGTTAGAAAATCCGATTTTACGCTTCCCAGATTTCGACCTCGAGTTCATTGTCCAAACAGACGCATCGGGATTCGCAGTAGGATCAGTTCTAGCGCAACGAAAAATCGTAAATGGAGAAAAAGTAGAATATGCCGTAGCCTACGCATCGCAGCAATTAGATGAGACACAAGAAAAGTGGCACACGACAGATAAAGAAGCATATGCAATATATCACGCGTTAAAGACATTTTACCATTATTTGTACGGTACGAAATTTACGTTAGAAACCGACCACGAAGCATTAAAAAACTTTCCCAAAATAACAGAAAATATGTCGAGAAAAGTAATTAGATGGGCTTTGTTTGCCAATGAGTTCGATTTTCAAACAGTTTTTAGGCCTGGCGTAGCTAACCAAAATGCCGACGGGCTGAGTAGAATACCAGAACAAAAGGAGGCAATAACAACGTCTGGCCAGACACAAAGTATAAAAGCCCTAACAACAGAAATGATTTTACAAGAACAGGAAAAAGATGAATTTTGTAAGAAAGCGAAGAAAAAGTACGTAAAAGAACAGCAACGACGAACCAAATTCATGGAAGAATATTCAGCAGCTGAAGCCGACGGGAAAGAATATGATAGGGAACTTAGAGAAAAGGAAAACAAAAAATACGAGGACGACCTCGACGAAGACGAACAATTAAAAGAATTTAATAATGGCTTAATCGGCACGGCCGACGGAAAAATCTTGGTACCAGAATCATTAAGAGAGAAAATATTAATAAGATTTCATGATAGCCCATTCGCGGGGCATCTAGGCGTAAAGAAGACAACGGCGAGAATTCAAAGACGTTTTAAATGGCCCTTTATGGTAAAAGAAATTAGAGATTATATACGTAAATGTGAATTATGCGCTAAGAGAAAAGTCGGTGGAGACAACAAGTCTCCTTTGAACCCAATTCCTCCCCCAGACCACGTATGGCAATTTATGGCTATGGATATAGTAGGCCCACTTACCCCATCAGAACCGGAAAATCATACGTACATTTTAATTATGGGCGAATATTTAACTAGATATCTAACAGTTGCATCAATGCCAGATAGCACTGCGGAGTCGATAGCTAAAGTCTTCTATAAAAGTATTATAACGCGCCACGGCGTACCAGAAATGGTACTGACCGACCAAGGTCAAAATTTCTTATCAAAAGTAATGGAATGCTTGTATAAACAATGTGGAGTAGAAGCCATTCGAACGTCGGCCTACCGCCCCCAGTGTGACGGTATGGTCGAGCGTGCAAATCGAACACTTGCCGATATAATTTCTTGTTATGTTAAAGACAACCCTCATACATGGACAGACTTTTTAGACGTAGCAGCTTTTGTTATTAATACCGCAGTCCATTCGAGCACGGGTTATAGTCCTTTTTATTTAATGTACGGAAGAGAGGCGAGAGAGCCGGACGATTTAATGCCCCCCGCGCGAAACCGGAATCTAACAGATATTAACATGATTTTTTCACAGCAATGGTATGATGCGATTAAAATAGCAAAGGATAGATTAATCGAAGCAAAAGAAAAACAAAAATATTATCATGACAGAACAGCAAAAATAGTTGATTTTAAAATAGGCGACAGAATTTTATTTAAGCAGTTGGCCATTGTGCCCGGAAAATTTAACATGTAATGGGAAGGACCATATACAGTGGTGGAAAAGAAAAGCAACGTAAGCTATATAATCGGATCAGATGACGGGAAGAAACGAATGGTAGTACATGCCGATCGCATGAAAAAATTCCAAGGCCGAGAGAGCCCCCAGGCTACTAACATTGTAGCACCCGGCAGAGTGACAAAGTCCAAAGCGCGAGTTGCCCCAAAGCACAACGTAGTACAACATAGATATAATCTAAGAGAAACAATAAAAGCACCAAAAAGATATAGTAATTAATAAAAGAAATGTTTTAGATGGACAGTAAACTCGCGCTGGGACTGCTGTCGACACTCGCTTTTGCCACGGTAACAGGAGTAAATATTACTATTTGCGACTGCAAAAATCCTAAGGCAATCGGCTTGCTGGACGCGGAGCTCCCATCGTTTTGTCAAGAAAAAGATACCATCCAACCGATTTTCAAAACAACACGGAACTGGTGAGCTAGCTCAAACGCTCGTCCTCAAAATGCGCTCTCAGGGTAGTAGGGGAAAACGAGTGCTGCCGCGGTGGCCAATTGGTCGATCCAGATTTGTTGATTTCGCGGCCACTTTGTTTTTTCTTAAATAGGCCCGTATTTTTTTACTGTATTTTCTTATTTATCATCAATATTTGAGCTTTTTAGTGGTGTTTTTCGTACTCAGCTTTCAAATTTACCCTATGTACATCTATTTCCAGTCATTTTGTCTTAATTTTTTTACCAGTTATCTTTCTCTCTCTTGCCTATAGGAACTGTGAAATGGTAAATTCGTGATTTTAAGGTATATTTATCACATTAAGTAACTCAGTTTATTACAGGTGATATTTCCTTCAGTAACCAGCTTTTTTCCCATCAAAACACCCCTATTTTCTTTGTAAAATATCAATTATGGGGTAGGGCTTGGTAAGCTCGCTAATTTTTTTCCTGCATTTTACATTCTGTCTATAGAAAGTTAGCAGCCATTCAATTTTATTAACCATTATTCTATTATTATTGATCCAGGGACCCTTTTTCTGAAGAAATTACCAGTATTATTGGTTATCAGTGGAATTTTCTTCATCGTTAACTATGAAGGCTGGAATAAGAACATGTAAGTTTTTTTTTTATTGGACTTGCTTCCATTGTATTTCAATTAATTTAAATATGTTCTTTGATAGGTTCCTGTGTTAAACAACCCTATACACATTCAGATTCAGTTATATATTCTTAGTTTAGTTAAAATTTTCCTTCGCTCTGAAGCATAGGGTAAAATGGAGTTTTGTTAATTTAAACTAAAATTTGAATTGTTTTAATTGGATCTCAATTAATTATTATGTTTTATTTCATATTTTTTTTGTAAACAGTCTAAATTTTGCAAATTCAATTTATTTGAAAATACAATTGAATTTTTTTAATTTGGATACTGTTTAGTACTTTTTGCAGACGCATCTTTCTATACTTGTTTACATTTTCAGTTTGGCTGTCCCCACTGTCAACTGTAATATACTGCGTTTTTTATTTTAGTTTGCTATTGGATTTTATAATTCTAGAGTAGCTATTGAATTCGTTTAATTGGAAATATGGAACGTAAAGGTTGTGATTTAACAAGCGAAGAACAAAAGGCTCGAGTTAAGAAGTACAATGACGGTCGAAGAAAAGGTTTGTTTTTCTTAGACAAATGAAATATTTCAAATGTTAAATTTGCTTTATTTAAGGAATGAAATCTTTCGGACTATTTGCTAGTCGTGCGGATAACTCAGGAGACGGAAAAGTTCTGAACTTGTAGCTCAAAGTAGGAATAAGCAAAAGAGAGATAGTAAACTTGAATGTTTTATTCTTTGTATAACTTATTCGAAAACTAATTTATTGTTCTACTTTGATTTTTTTAGAAATTTTTTATCGGTGGCCAGATATCCATGATCAACCAGCTGATTCATTTACGGGTAAGTTATTATTTAAAACTAAAGCCAGTTTGCTCAAGATCAACCTGAATTTTTTTTTCGTGGAACAGGGTCACCTGGGACTTGCAAGCTAGGGAGCGAGGTTACAACGCCTTTGACTATTATAATGCAAACACCCAGCTGAAGCAGGTTGGTTTTCTTAATAAATTCACGATCCAGTAGAATAATATCTTAACATAGCAAATGTTTGTGTTTACTGTTTTTAGGTAATTGACCAGATTGCTTCAGGATTCTTCCGCCCAAGCAACCCCGAAGAGTTCTGTGATATCTACAACAACCTTATGTACCACGATTGTTTCTTCTGTTTGGCTGATTATGACGACTACATGGCCGCCCAAGAAAGGGTTAACGAGGCCTACAAGGTAAAAACACACAGCAAAGCAATTTTCGAAATAAAAATGAGCTAATATATTTTGTGTGATTGGCTATTCAGGACCAGAGCGTCTGGATGAAGATGTGTATCCACAACATTGCTTCATCTGGTAAATTCTCCAGTGACAGGACTATCGCCGAATACGCATGTGAAATTTTGGGTGTTGAGCCTACGTGGGATAAGTTCCCTGCTCCTCACGAGCCTATTGAGGAAGGCAAATGAAATGTTGAAGCGTCTATTTTGTCACATTTGCATATTATAGGAGGAAAAGTTTGCAAAACGTGTTCACAGTAATCATCACACAATCATGTTACAACTCGACTAATCTTCTGTAAGTGGAAGAGTTGTAACCCGATTGAATAATGTGTGGGAAAAGAACGATCTTGTAAATCTTTTAAAGCCGTCTCTCCAGACTGTTGTAGCCACAATGTCATTTATTGTTGATGTTTGTTATTTTTCTTGAATTCTTGCTTCGATGTAGTTCTGTTCCCTACTAGCACAGAGATATCCATAGGATATCCTATGGATGTCAGAGCCGATCCAGTTGGATGTCCCAGTTGGACGTCCTATGGATGTTTAAAGGATATACTAATGTCCTCTCCTGTGGACGTCCAACTTGGGATATCCATGGACGTCCAAAAAACGGACGTCTTTGGTATCAGTTAAAAATTTGGGAAAAAATTAAAAGATCTAACTTTATCGGGGATCGAACCCGGGACTCCTGAATGCCATGCCAGTGTTATGCATCAATGCTATAATTGTTCTTATCAATATGAAACAAAGGGGATATTCAAGCTTCTTTACTAGCACAGAATGTCCACAGGACGTTCTATGGATATCCTGTGAACGAAAACCGTCCGTCTGTTTAGCGTCAGCTACGGATATCCTATGGATGGAATGTTTGGATCAAGAAAACACGGTCCATACTGGGATGTTCTATGGATGTCCATCGGTACCAATCTGGGATGTGAAATTAATCGTTCGTTTCAGATCCTTATTCTGATATCCATACGATGTCCAATACTCATCACGAATGTACGGCTGACTTCACATCCGAGATTGGTACCAGATGGACATTCATAGGACATCCCAGTATGACCATCCGCGACCAACCGTTATCTGGATCAAAATATACCATCCATAGGATATCCGTAGCTAACGCTAAACGGACAAACGGAAAATGGACCGTCGGATATCCAATGGACGTCCTATGGACAATGTGTGCTAGTAGGGTTTCTGTCACAGAAAGAACTTTAATGTGAGTTTCCACTTCTTCTCTTACCATTTTAAAACTATTGTGGTCATTTCAAAATCCCACCTTGTTTTCCTTTCTTTGTAGTCAAATGTAATGAGAATGAGGAAATAGATATAAATCCGCATTACAAATCTCACAGGACGTTTTTGTTTACGATTGTGTATTTTTCATATTGCTCCAACTTAAAGTTGCACTTTCAACTGGCCCTCGCGGAGACAATTACAAAAACCAAAGAAGAGAAAGTAGAACGGAGACAGCATTGTGAATAGATTATGCACATCTAATTAACGTCCATGATTCCAAAAAATCAACTCGGTCTCAAAATTCTCATCAAAGAATACCGAGGTATCCGATCTAAATAACCCTTGTAAAATTCAGTTTTTTTTCACGATACAAACGATTAGTTCTAGAGAACAATTTCTTCCTGTGTTTTTTTTTAACGGAGAGAGATCACGCTCGACCTTGTTCAGAAACGAAGCGAAAAGCTCTTACGAGATGCATCCATGTTCGTTCGAGAAAACCGCTTGATTAAATTTTAAAACATCCACATGAAGAAGTATCGGCAAGAATTTAATTGGGTTGTGTTTTGTCTCATTTTGGCACGCGGTTCAGTTCGGCCCAGCTGGATTTACAAAATAATATGAATATGAGGTATAAGCCGGCATAAGCCTAGAATTTGGATTGTGGTGCAGGTCGACGGATATGGGCAATTGGGCATGACGGTGATTCATTCCGTTGTGAGGACTTTTAGAGGTTAAAGTCACCGTCATCTTTCACGTGCTCCAAAATGAGCTCATCATCCAGTGCCAGCAATTCACCCGTTGGCTCCACGCCGCCTGCGACTTCATCCGCAACGAGCGAGAGGCGAAATTTTGCGCCAAGGACGGATACACTTGCGTCCTGTGTCGCTCACCCGATCAACAGCCTCCGCATCTGCACCCATCCAACGCTTCCGTCGATGCCTTGACACTGGCACCACCGCCGTTGGTCTCGGTCTTGGCCGCCTCCAATCAGGCCGGCAATCGGCAAAACAGGCAGTCGTCATCGGCCACTCCGCCGCCTAGTCCCGTTCCAGGTCTACTGCAGAAATTGGCCGGTGGGCCCCTTTATCAACGGATCATCAAACAGCATCCGGCCCAAATCCCCGGCCTCTTTTTCCAGCCAGTTCCTTGTGGACGGCGCTTCGTTGTCAGAAGGCGGAATAACACTAACGATCGCTACAACTGGACCAGCCCCGTCGCCGGTGTTGCAATAAATAGTCGCTCTAGTCTGACGACCATCCAGGACAGCGTCCAAGGAGACGGTCAAGAATAAGATTCCCTGTTCAAAGACGATACGGTGTTGACCCTGCGTGATGCTGAAGACAGGCGGTTGCCCGACGTCCCCAAGATCGTCCAGAGCGACAACGGAGCGCTGATTTTACGCAACAAGCGCCAACGAAACCTGCAGAACCGGGGCATCGGGGCGTCAAAGACAAGAAAGAGGACGCCATGGACAATTACAACACGGCCGGAGTGACGTTTCAGCAGTTGAAGGAAACGACAGCGACGACGCTGAAATCGAACGATTCGTCACAAAATACAATTTTGTCGGCGATGATATGCGCTGGCCAACGAAAAATAGAATGCGACGTGCATACTGTTCATCGTTTTTGTTAAAACGGAGTCGAGGCGAACACAACGACCTCTGCTCGTGTTTGTACATCACCACCCGATTAGAATTTAGAAGAACCGGATCCGACCGTTCTGATAGTTACATAAGAAAGAAAGAAAAACAGGTCCGCTAATTGAACTGGCGCTTTATAAAAAATGGACAGGCCCATCTTTCTTTTTCCTTTTTTTCAATGGCTGATTTATATTTAACGACCTGTCAGGAAAGAAATTGTTTCAATAAAACTCGTCTACCAATGTAATAACGAGCCATCCGAAGCCTCTGACGTGATATCCGGGACTCAGAATGCGGTGGGCTATAGTGGCGGGCGGTCATCGTGAAATCGTCCGCTCAATCGGACTGGCCACTGCTATATATGTAAGATTTCCCAATCCGTAGTATATTAGCTATAGATATTGCTTTGAGGTTCCCTTAAACTTAATGTTTTATTCAGGGTTCTCTCCCATTTCTTTTGGTAGATGAACGACATGGGCACCGCGGGTGGGTTCATCCCGGGCTGATTCACTGTTTCATGGCCCCGTGTTACACCGAATCCGTTTCCATGAAATGAAAAGGCTGTATAGATACCGGATAGATACACGAATAGACCTTGTCGCTCGGGTCCCGGGCGGTCCAGCACCGTGGCTCGACACTCTTTTTCACGGCAGTCAACTTATATATTATTTTAAACTTATATTATACGACGCCGACGCCTCCCACGACGAAGACGACGGCGGTCGATCAAGTCGCCGCCGATGCGTGCAGGCAATCCCAAGCGGAAGCCCCAAAGACGAAAGGCCAAGAACAAGTTGGCCGAGACGTACCCGACGTATTTGCTGGAAGGTTTCTTCGAACGGGATCTCCACGTCAAGCCCAGCGGCAACTCGAGCGCCACCAACAACTCGAGTTCCTTCCTCAGCGACTCGTTGTCGGCCAACGATTCGCAGACGGCCAGGGCCAGCGGCAGCGACTCGGAGCCGACGGACGTTGTCGCCATTCCAGCAGTAAAAAATCCGTCCATCATTCACCTGTAGAAGGAATATAAGAAGTGGCCGATTTGCTGGAGAGGCGAATAACTTCTACTACGCCATTTGTTCAACTGACTTCCTCGACGGGGAACACTACCAATTCGTGTTATGGACCTATTGAGAACGGCCCTTCTTGCGAAAATATTAAACACGGATACTATGCGGTAGTTGAAAAAATATTATCACTTATTATTTCGAGTGCGCTTTAATACTTATAAAAATCAACGTAATTACGTGTAGGTTACGATATTCAATTACGAGGTACGCTACATCTATTGCTACTGGTGTCCGGAGGTTAGTTTAAAATCATTATTACACATTATTCATTGGTGCTAATTCATTCATTAACGTGTAACTTATAAGTAATCGGAGCGACCACAAGCTTTGTTTTGTCTACCCTGGCGTGCAGTCGGCCAAATAGAGAAACTGCAGGAATCCGCCCGCGATTGTCATCCATCTTTGTGGTGGGTGGTGACAACTTGCCAACAGACAGAAGACCGGTAAAAGTTAAAAAATGTATCCATCAAGGTTTAGTACTTTACGTTAGTTCTATTGATTTAGATAACGGCTTGGGAATTCCCAACCCTACAACCAAAGACACTGAGCTTGCCAATACACCAGGGATTGAAGAACAATATCCAGACGAACCACCACCACCGTATGTAGAACAAGATAATGCCGATCTGCAGTGTCACCTGTAAGGAGGTTCATAATTTGGACTGTGCTCCGCCAAATCAACGCAAGTCTGTCAACTTTGATTTGTCTCTATAGTCCTTCTTACACTCGTACATTAAAGACCATTTGACCATGTATAGTTACCGTGCTGTTAAAAATTAAAAGATGTCAAACCTTTAAATCACCCTCACAATATAAATATACCTTCGGAAATTCCAATGTTAGAAGCCGTCTCTTCCCGATTTCCAATTCAAATTTAGTTGTGTACTGTATACTTTGTACATTGCGACAATATGTAGAAGCACAGGCCAGATTTTCCCTTCGATAATACACGAAACTCTTTTCAAGTCTTGAATACGTCCATTTGCTTCGTGTGTATTATTAAAAGTGAACATTACTACATGGAAAACCCAGTGAATGCAGACCCGAGGGGGGGAAAGCGAGAAAGATTAACTCGATACCAAAGAAAGAAGGAGAAAATGAGCGAAAACTGGGGGTTCAAATAAAGAGAAAAGAATAATACATTCGTTCAAAAAAACTAAATGGACATGTTCTGACACAATTCACCACGCACCGCCAAAGGGTGTAGGAAAAATCCAAACAAACATTGGTTAAGAAGATGAGCACACGCACAAACTGTACATAAGTAGTCGGTGAACTCAATTAATCAATCGTGGTTTTCTGCATCCTGAGGAGTTTGTTTTTGGACCACTATGCATGATAGAGCCACCGATTCAAATAGTTTTTCGATTTCCGGGGCGCAGTGGACGAATTCGTGATTCCAAAATTTGAAAACAGGGTTCTTTATCAATTCAATGAATGTAATGAGTAATCCCCATGGCACCCATCGTCATGTCGTCCCATCGTCATGTCATGGGTCGATTGACAATGAGCCTCTCCAGCAGGACCCTATTTAGGAGTCAAGATAAAAGAGAACAATTATTACACGTGAATCACAAAATGGTTGTATAATGAAACACAAGAACCAGTCACGTACCTAGTAATTTGTTCTTGAATCGCCTCAGAATTTGCTTCTGCGAAAAGGCAAAGCAGAACGCAGCTGAAGTAGTGCGTGTGGCTATTAGGATAGCGCAATTGATTAGCAATGGCGTTGATGAGCAAGTAACGCCCTTCCGTGTAAAGGTTGACGGCTAAACTCTGGAAGATATCCATGTAAGAAGAGTGGCCATTAGTCGCCATTGACGGAGATAATCCTTTGGTCTGTATCGATTGTATGGCCTGGGTGCCAACGTACAAGACCAATGCGTTCAGCAAGGGCAAATTATAGTGCATTCCAGGTTCAGGTGAAACCTAAATTAAGTGTTGTCAGCGCCGTTAGTAAAAAGAATAGTATTGCTGACAGAAAAATTATTTCTTACGTGAAGATTAATCGAAGAAACGTGAACCTGAACTACACTTCGTAACTCCGAAAGAAACGTAACTGGTCCGCGCGTTTTCAGGTACGAGTCCAAATCCTTTTTGAGCGTAGGCGGTTGGATCATTGAACTGCGAAATGAGTCAGTACACGTGGAGCGTGACTGATTTCCGGTAACATGTCCACTTTGAGATTGGGCGTGAATGGATCAGGCAGACGCATGTTGCGTGGGAACGCCGACAAAATCAAATTTCTCATTTGAATGCAATTGGGAGGAATCACATCACAGAATCCATAATGATAGTCGCAAAGGAATTCGGGAAAGTCATGCAACAAAACCAGCAGAACGCGCAGTGTTCCTTTGTACAACATTGCAGGCTTGCTCAGTTCAACATTCCGTAGAAATGGGGCCAAAAACTTGAATAAGTCGATCAACAGTTGAGCATACATCCCCCATCCTTTCTGTTGGGGAGTAATCAACAGCAATCGCCCGATGAAAACCGTATGCGAAAATATTTCTAGCCAGGCATACGCAAAGCCTGGGGCCTTCGCTGGTCTCAGAATGTGCAGTGTATGACAGAAAGCCGTCAAAACCTTTGTCAACCAAGAAACCAAAAATTAGCAAACAATTCAAGTGACATTTCTACCAATATATAATTTAAAGATTTACTTGGAAATTGATGGAATCAAGTACTTGTTCGGGCGCATTTAACTCAAGAAACAACATTATTAGGATACGATGATAAGCGAATTGCTGGAATTCCGCACCGCGAACAACATCATTCCAATTCTTCGATTTGTAATGCTGAAAACCCAAATGAAGTATTAACAGTAATAAGAATACACTACAATGATGTGTACTTACCACTATTTTCGAAATAGATTTTTAATGTGCAAATCTGACGTAAACCTTGTGTAGTTTGAACTAATAAAGTGCTTCCTAGCTTGCAAGTCCCAGGTGACCCTGTTCCACGAAAAAAAACTCAGGTTGATCTTGAGCAAACTGGCTTTAGTTTTAAATAATAACTTACCCGTAAATGAATCAGCTGGTTGATCATGGATATCTGGCCACCGATAAAAAATTTCTAAAACAATCAAAGTAGAACAATAAATTAGTTTTCGAATAAGTTATACAAAGAATAAAACAATCAAGTTTACCATCTCTCTTTTGCTTATTCCTACTTTGAGCTACAAGTTCAGAACTTTTCCGTCTCCTGAGTTATCCGCACGACTAGCAAATAGTCCGAAAGATTTCATTCCTTAAATAAAGCAAATTTAACATTTGAAATATTTCATTTGTCTAAGAAAAACAAACCTTTTCTTCGACCGTCATTGTACTTCTTAACTCGAGCCTTTTGTTCTTCGCTTGTTAAATCACAACCTTTACGTTCCATATTTCCAATTAAACGAATTCAATAGCTACTCTAGAATTATAAAATCCAATAGCAAACTAAAATAAAAAACGCAGTATATTACAGTTGACAGTGGGGACAGCCAAACTGGTTGGTTGGTTGGTTAGAGATGGGTGCATTGCTGTCGACATGGAGTCGCAGCACTGGTCTTCTGTAGGAACGAAGACCTTCCGCACCGTCGGTTGGTTTGCTGGAGTGCTAAGGCGTAGGAAGGCGTTGCCGGTCTGGCAACGTTGAAGAGGTTCTTTCCGGGAATTTCTTTTTGGCAGCGGTGTAATGTGGGAGGGAGGGAGAGATGGAGAAGGGACTAGAGTTGGCTGTTCTTATTTGTTCCTTCGTCTGTTTTGGATACCAAGGATTATTTGTTTTCTACTTGTGGCGGTTTCCAGGTAATTATTGCTTTGTGTATGTGTTGTTTGTGTGTGTGTGTTGAGGGTGGGTTATTGCATCGTTTCACTTGTTTTGAGTCTGATATTTGATGGGGATGGTATGGAGGCTGATTTGTTTATTTCTTGTGATGTGTGGCTATTGTGGGGAATTATTATTAGTTGATGATTGTGGATGTGTGTTTCGGTGTGTAGTTTGTGTAGAATTGTGTGCATTGGCTAACCTGTATCAGTTTGTTTTGATTGTAGGTGCTGTGTGTGTTGGGGCTTGGTAGGGTATTACGTTTAACAATTTTAAGGGGGTACACTTGATTAATTCTGTTTCTTCCCTTTAGATGTCTTTTGATGTTGGTCCTTGATGTGATGCTCATTGGTCAGCGTGAGTTTGATGGATGGCCAACAGTTGATCCCATGACCCTGTTGGTTTCTTGATTTGGAGTCTAGAGGTGAGTTGCGAGTTATTCTTTTCCATTTTTTTAAGCAGGGAGTGTGTGGTAGGATATTCCACCCCGTCCGGTCTGGTTGAAGGCTAACAACCGAAAACAAAGCCTGGTCCCCATTCTTATCCTGTGATGCTCGTTGGCATGTTGAAATCCTGCCCTCGTTGGTTTTTGTACACCGTTAATTAGACTATGCTTGTTAGGGAGGTTTTCGTTAGGAATTTTGCTGTTAGGTCACGTATTTTGAACTGGGTTTTGGCGTCGATTGATGTGTTTAGTCCCAGCATAGTTTCGTAGTTGAATTCAAGTTGATTGGCGAGGAACATCTGGCGAAGTTTGTGGCGAAATGGTTCGTTTTTTGGACAGGAAATTAGTATGTGCTGGGGGTTTTCGATCGCTTCACATCCGTACCTACAGCTGGGGTCCGCTTCCGGGTTTATTCTGTGGTGGAACGAATTGAGGTAGTGATGTCCGGATCGTAGTCTATGGAGGCAGACTGCTACTTTGCGGTCGTTGTGTTGGTGCCATGGAATTGTTTTGAGGGAGGTTTTCATTGCGATGGTTTTTTTCTTGCACAGTTTGAGTGATTGGATGTGGCTGTTGCCCCAGTGCTTCTTGTAGATAGCGATCTTTTCGTTGGGGGATAGGCTGTTGTTCAACTGGGTTCCCGAATCGTTAGTGCATTGGCTGGACGCTAGTTTATCGGCTTGTTCGTTCCCCTCTATACCGGTGTGGCTGGGTACCCAGCCTAGGGTAGTTTGCGTGCCGCTCGACTTAAGGCTGTATAGGAGTTCCCAGATCTCTCGTATTGCTTCGTTTGTGGGTTGATTGCTTGAGATGATTGCTTTAATGGCGGCGCTCGAATCGCTGAATATTGTGGCGGCTGTTGGGCAGTGGTCCAGGTCGTATATGGTCTTGAGTGCTTGTTTGATGGCTTGTAGTTCTGCGGAGAATATGCTGGATTCGGTTTTCAGGGTCCAGGCCTTCTCTATGTTTAGTTCTGGGATCACTACTGCACATGTGGTAGTACTGGGGTTTGTTGATTTCGAGCCGTCGGTGTAGCTGAGGAGGGTTCCGATTGGTAGTAATTGTAGGAGGGAGTTGAAGAGGAGTTTTGTGTGGTTTTTGTCTGCCATTGATGCTTTTTTGGTGCCTGGGAACCACACTGTTTTGCAGGGGGGTTGTGTGCTTGGGGGAGGGTACCTGTAATGCGTAGGCCAGGGTGATATGGCCGGAAACGCGTCGATGCCCAGCTGTTGGATCAGCACCATTTGTTCTGCTAGGCAGGGAGTGCTTCTTGTAGGGTAGGTTCCTGGGTTCTGGAAGATT
>NC_060913.1:43226272-43256161 GCF_021234035.1 Daphnia pulicaria | reverse complement strand
GGTTCAAAAACCACCACCACTAACAACACGGCCTTCGCAGTCTACATCCCCGAACTAGAATACGAGCTAACCGAAACATTGACAGAAGGTACAAGCATCTTCTCAGCGGAAGTATATGCCATATACCAAACACTAAAATTCATCTACCAAATGGAAGTCCTACCCCCGGGAGTAACCGTCTTCAGCGATTCCAGCACAGCTATAAAAACCATCGCGTCCAACACGCACACAGACAACGATACAGTTGCAACCCACCGGGAACTAATAGCAAGACTGAAATCCAGCGGGACCCTAACAACCTTGGCAAGGATCCCCAGCCACACTGGGATTGAAGGAAACGAAACGGCGGACCGACTAGCTTCGAACGAATGCGCCAACCCAAGCGGAAACCAAGCCACTATCCAGCTATCGCCAAGCGAAGAAATCTCAACTGTCAAACCCAACTGGGCCGGGAGCCTGCTCCAGAGCCTGAAATGCTGCCAGAAAAAATGCATCACAACAAAATCAAGAATCTGAATAACAAAGTGGCACCAACACCACAACAGCAATATGCCTCCACAGGCTGAGAACTGGCCACCACCACCTCAACTGCTTCAGACACAGGATCGACCAGGAGGAGGACCCCAGCTGCCGACACGGGTGTGAGGCCATCGAAGATAGCAACCACGTCATTGTAAGCTGCCGAAAAAACGAAGCCCACCGGCAGGCCCTCCGTGCCTTACTAACATGAAAAAATCTTCCCTTCGACCACGACACGATCATCGGACTCAACCCAACCCTAGACTCCAAAACGCAATTCCAAATCCGTGACGCATTGGCCAAATTCCTTGCCCAGTCGGGCCTACTAAACCTTATCTAACACGCGAGAGAGGGGAAGGAAATACAATGACGCACACGGGCGCCTCATGATCAGACCGGGGAACAGGCACTGTTTTTGGTTGTGTGCCTACAACCAGTCCGGGCGGGGTGGAATTCTCCCACCACTCACTTCCTGTTTTAAAAAATCTTAAAAAAGAACCTCGCAACTTACCCAAGTAGGATACCATCCGTCCAAATTCCAAGCAATAGCCAGTAGGAGCCTCAAACAAATGAATACTATCCATCAGTAACCCTGCATGGCAGGGTAACATGTAACCTAAAGAAAAAGGAAAAATATCAATGTATGCAACCAAACTCCCAGACACATTGAATACTACACCAACAGCTTGACCAAAAGAGACCAGAAGCCTGAAAGAAACAGAAGAACAATCGCTCAACTCTATAAACAACGAACAAACAAGATCCGAAACCCCACTCACTCACTAACTTGGAACTTCAATCAATCGATTCTCCAGCAGCAGGGATAATCAAAACAAAATAGAAAAGAAATAGAAATAGAACATGCCAGAAAGACCCGCCACTTAGCGCCAACGCCACCCCGTCTAACAGTTCGCCGGTGCTGAAGGTCTTCGATACAGAAAACCATTTGCTGTTTAAAGTGGCCAGCAGTGCACCTATTCCTAAAAGAAAATAAAAATAAAATTATAGGCCCAATCTACGTTCCTTTCATTAATTTGATTTCTGGTAATAATACCGATTGAAATCCATTTAATTACATTTTGTCCATTGAAACAACACTTTCCTATTTCCTAGGTTTCATCTCATGTAAAACAAATATATTTCGTCCTGAATTGACCTACGATCAAAAAATTTCTAGAGTTTCAGCTGCAAAAACAATCATGAAGAATGTAGAAAATTACACCATGGGTGTCAGTTACGGAGACAGTCAACGGTTCAGGTACAGTAAAACGTTTCCTCAGCTGTTTTTGTATGTTTTCATTATTCATGTTACTTACTTACACCTCTTACTTCTATTGTTAGTTTTGAAGACATCGGAACAATATCTTTGTATCACAAATCAGAAAAGGAGAAGATTCCCGCACTGTTCTTGTTTGGAGCTGTATGTCTACCATCAACTCAACAATTTTACGAGTTGATGGTAGACTGGACTCAGCTAAATACAGAAACCTTCTATAAAAGCATGTGCTTCCATTGGCACCACAGACTACATCGCACATGATTAAATACGTCCATGACTGGTAACTCACAAATTTGTAAATTACAAAGTTTTTGTTTCATGATAACATCGTTCTTTATTCAAGTTTCCGGTCAATTATTCTACTGCCATAAGTATTATAGTGAACACAAAAATGCGTTGATTCTTCTTGACTGGCCAAGATGTTTTAGAGACGTTATGCCTGTGGAATCGCTTTGGAAGAAGATGCTCAACAACCTAACTGAAAACAAAATTAAGGTTTTTAGTGAGAACAAACTATGGGAAGAAATTTACAAAGTTTGGCACAAATTTGTGTAGACTTAAGTCTGCACTGCACTTTGTTTGAAATGCCCATTGAGCTAGACGGAACTTCTCTGAGATTGCTCTCAGTTGTTCGTCCGAACCTAGAGCTGTTCGATCGCTCAATCAGTACTTACTTTTAATCTCTTTCGGGAGAAGTATTCTCTGCTTCGGCTGAGGAATATATGAGGCTCTTACAGGCCTGCAAAGATAAATCAGACTGATAAGTGACTTCGGGTGCTAATCAGAATAGACGAGTGGGGATCCAACTGCTCGCAGCGTCATCTGTAAGTTTGCCGTGAGTAGAGGTGGGTTAGTCCCGGGATGGGTCCGTTCGACGGTAGGTCGTACTAGGAACCCAAGAAAGAGAGCGAGTGCCGTGCTTCTCGAATACACAGCGTCGCGTGTGTTCTTATCAGTCAGTCCTCCGGTATGCTTCCGGGTCCCGACACTTAGAATGCCCGTAATCGAGAGCGATTCTAAGCCCCAACTTTTACAAGTTGTTTACGAGGTGAAGGTTTTGGACGGATAAAGGTTCCTTTTCGTGAACTGCATTTCGAGGCTGACGGTTTTGGACGGATAAAGGTTCCTTTTCGTGATCTGCATTATCATTGCGTTTAGTAGCGACGACTTTGCCATTTTCTGTGATATTTTCTTTGTTCGACAAGCGAGGCTTATCCGCTCGTGTTTTCTTAAGCCTCACTTACACTAGGTTTTTTTCTTAAGTTCTTAGTTTCTTAATTTCTTAAGAAATTAAGCCAAATTCTTAATTTTCCAACTTACACTATAAACCGAAGAACTAAATTGTTAATAACAATAGAAGGCGGTTCTTAATTTAATGAGGTGTGAATTTGTGAGACCATAAATTAATGCAACAGATACATACCAGATTCAGAAAGTGTATCACAGCGTGTATTTTTTAATATCTTATTTCTGTAATAACTCGAATTCTAATTTATTGTTATTTTACAATACAATACAATTTACCAGTACCAGATGGATCTTCTTTATTAAATTCTTTTCTCTCGTTCACCCAAAGTTTTCTGAAATAGTCATTTTGACATGACATCAGAATCAGCTGCAAGTACGACAATTTTTCTTAAAGTGAAACATGCTAGGTATCCTACAATTTAGGTAAGATCTGTAACACGTACTATAATTATTAGGCAATCCTTGGGCAATCCTTTACACGGGCATGCACAGTTACTTTGTAAGCAGCACGAGTAAAGGCAAATAGCAATGGGTACTGCGAAACACTCTGGATGAGTAATTGAATTGTTTCTTCATTCCATGGATATGTTTAAACCCTAGAATAACACACAATAAAGATAAGTTTTTGTTAATAAGAAGTATTGTAACGCTGTAGTTGCATCCAGCCTCAAGTAACCAACCGGACGACGCGGAGTTTGACCGGTCTACCGGACGTCTCCTGTAGCCATCCGGCCCCGAATAGCGGCTCAGATAATCCCGGTCGGAGCTCATATAGTTCCGACCATTCTAGGATAAAAGGGGGCCCCCACTTAGCAGTCAGGGCCAGAGATTCATTGTCTTTTCGCACATACACTTGTACGTCTTGCATACTCTTGTACGTCAATACACTCTGACATTCAGCCTGATAGTCCAGCCTCGTTACATGGTGGAGATTTAAGGTACGACCAAGCAAAAAGTAAACAGTAAGAATTTTCGACGACAGAACAGCAAAGGAGATGAGAGACCAGAAGGTGAATGAGCGAGCAGACGAGGAGGACGAGCAAACGCGTGCAAGGTATCGCAGCGTCTCCCCCTTTAGAGCCGAGCAAGAAAACCCGCGACAACAAGAGGAAGGACAATCAGGCCGCAGAACAAGCCCCAACCGAAGAACAGAGAACAGCCGAACGACCAGGAGAAGGTGCAGAGGCAGCCGGGAGCCCTCCACAAGCAGGAGCAAGCTCAACACAGACCAGCCCCAGGAAGAAGTGCGGCTACAACCAAAGAGAAGCCGACCAGACGAGGAACCGGAGAGAGACGAGAGACGGAACCATCCACACAGGCCGCGATAGCGGGTTCGTGGACAGGAGCCAGCTCGAAAACTCAGCGCAGGAACCAGCACAACCAACGAACACACAACAGGCGCGAGCAAACAGAGCACCAACGATCGAAGAAGACAACAGCTCTACCCAAGGCTCAACACAATCCCTAACGTGGGACAACGACGACCTCCAAAGACGAACACAAGGAAGAACGAGACCACAAGACACACGCAACAGCCAGCCCACGGACGAAGAGGAAGACGGAACCACAAACCGAACAGGAGAGCTGGAAGGAACCCACAGCAGACGCGAGGAAACAGACCCACCAGCAGAAGACGACGACGACGTATTCGAACAAGAAGAACTTTTCTCACCAGTGAGAAACGACGAAAACCCGATAGAAGAAGACGAAGAAGACCTGTTTACACCAGTGCGACTCTGGAACCAACGCTCAGACCAACTCAACCCAGAAAGAACAGAGACAAACATTAGCTACAATCAACTGACAGAAGTAACATCAGAATCAGAGACCGAGAACGAAGACCCCACAGCCAGACTACTAACCAGTTCCAACAACAGCACCACACCACCAAACACGACAACAACCCAGCAAAGCCCAACCCACCCGACACCAACACGGCCCATATGACCAACCACCCCCACGACCCAGACGAACAGGAGCCAAACACCACAGACGAACCAACCAACGACAAACAGGCCAAACATCACCCCAACACAACAAAACAGGAACCCAACACCAAGGAACAAGGAAACAACACAAGGAACAACACAACAACCAAACAAAGCGGAGGAAGAACCGTCGCTAAAACAACTCCTCGAAGTAGTCCAGCAACTTCAAGGGGAGATCATAGCGATGAAAAAACGACCACCCAGAAGAGACAGACCGGACAACAAAAGCCCACAATACAACACACAGAGCAACCAAACAACAACCCCACAGAGGACAGCCGACGGGAGACCAATCTGCTTTTACTGCAAGGAGGACGGCCACATAAAAAGATACTGCCCCAAAAAGAAGACAGACGACGAGACACAGAGCAACACACAACGGAACACAACGGTAGCCCTAATGAGCACCTCCGACGACGAAGACGACAAAGAAATACCACTACTGAAGATCGATGTCGCCCAGCTATTAGTAGAGAACGTAACCATCGGGAAGGACGGAGCCGAGAAGGAGATAGAAGCAGTGATCGACACCGGAGCAGCCGTATCAATCGTATCACCCAGAATAGCAGCGGATTTAGCACTAGAACTGAAGACGTGGGGAGGACCATCCATCGTCATGGTCAACGGACAACGGACACCCCCACTAGGAAGAGTCGAACTATCACTAACGATCGGAACGAGATCAATCAAAGCAGACCTGCTCGTACTGGAGATGAGAGGGATCGACGTCTTACTAGGCAACGACGTACTCCGCCGATTCAAGACACTAGAAATCGAGTACGGGACGGGCAAGCCCAAGATGAGATTCGGAGAACTGCCAGTCAGCCTAGTCCTAGAAGACCCTCACACCGAACCGACGAACAAGATCATAGCAAGCAAAGGAAGCAGAATCCCAGCGAGATCGATGGCAGCAGTGGAGGTAGTGCAAAATGAAGCAGTACGAGAGTCACCAGACGGAAGACCATGGCTGATCGAACCGACGAGGAGGACCAACCCAGGACTAACACCAGGAAGAGCCCTACTACCAGGTGACCGACCGACAACACTTATCCTAATGATGAACCTAGAAAACAGACCAGCCTTCGTACACAAAGGCATGGTCTTAGGACATCGCACGGAAATTAGGACCGAAGGCAAGGAGATCAGCGAAGACGACAGGCCACCAACCCCAAGAGCGTGCATGACCACCACAGAACAAACACCCAAAGACCTCGACTTCAGAGCCAGCATAAACCAAGACCTCACAGAAGAAGAGATAGACGACATCGAACGAGCACTACGAGACAACGGAGACTGTTTTGCCAGAGATGGGGACCAGCTAGGCCGTTGCAACGTAGCAGAACACGAAATCCATCTGATCGAGAACGCCGGACCCATCTACCAAGCACCACGACAAACGTCGTGGAAAGAAGAGGAGATAGAAAGAGACCTGACGACAGAGATGCTCAAGAAGAAAGTGATCGCGAGAGCGAGCGGGCCTTGGGGCGCAAGGGTACTGCTCTTGCAAAAGAAGGACGGCACATGGAGATTCTGCCTCGACTTCCGCCCCCTGAACGGAATCACCATTTTTAGCGTCTATCCCATGCCCAACATCGACAGGACACTGTCAAGACTACATGGAGCAAAAATATTCTCAGTAATGGACTTAGAAAGTGGATATTGGCAGATACCGATGAAGAAAGAGGACAGAGAGAAAACCGCGTTCGTAACAGCTGACGGCACTTTCCACTTCCTAGTCATGCCCTTCGGCCTCTGCACAGCACAAGCAACATTCCAACGGACCATGGACACGGTACTAGGCGGACTGCGGTGGACAACGTGCCTCGTCTACCTGGACGACATCATCGTATACGCCAGTAACACCGAAGAGCACACCAAGAGATTACGACTCGTCCTAGAGGCCCTCCAGAAAGCCGACCTCAAACTGAAGCTACCAAAGTGCCGTTTCGGGGAGTCAGCGATCACCGCCCTGGGACACCGCATCAACGCGGACGGAATAAGCCCAGACCCAGAAAAGATAGACGCAGTGGCTCGATTCCCCCCACCATCACCTACAGCCAAGAGAGCGGAGAAAGTAAAACTCATCAAGAGCTACTTAGGCCTGTGCTCATACTACAGACGACACATGCCAGGATTCGCAGAAATCGCCAAACCGCTGTTTGATCTAACCAAGGAAAAAACACTGTTCATCTGGACCACAGCACACCAAACAAGTTTCGACATGCTGAAGGCACTCCTGTCAAAGGCTGCCACACTAGCCTACCCAGACCCAAGCGCCGATTTCGAGATCCACCCAGACGCCTGCGGATACGGAGTAGGAGCCGTGCTATTACAGAAGCAGGCAGGTATCGAACGACCCCTGGCATTTGCCAGCCGACTGATGACACCGAGCGAACGGAACTTCTCAATCACCGAAAGGAATGCCTCGCCCTCGTCTGGGCGGTAAAGAAATTTCGACCATTCATCTGGGGATGCCCAATCAAGATCGTAACTGACCACCACGCCCTCTGCTGGCTCCAATCAAAGGCAGACCTGGCTGGACGACTGGCCAGGTGGGCGATGACCCTATCAGAACACAAATATACGATCACACACAAAAACGGGAAACTACACCAAGACGCGGACGCCCTGTCCAGGTACCCAACAAACGACGAAAACGACCGCCCGCAAACCACAACAGACACCCAGTCCGACGCTCCCATATGCCTACTGACCCAGGACAACCGCAATGAACTACAAGAAGGCCAACAGAGAGAATGGGCATACGTATTCGAGAATCAGGAGGCCGGGAGAGAGACGACAAACTACACAATCGAAAACGGACTACTATACAGGATGCAGATCACAGGCGAAGGCGAAGGAGAGATAGAGCTACGGCTCTGCATACCACGGAATTTCAGGACCGAGATACTGCAGGCCTGCCACGACGACACCACAGCCGGGCACCTCGGCGAGAACCGGACCTACGACAAAGTGGCACAACGCTATTTCTGGAATGGAATCTCCAGGGATGTCGAACGATACGTCAAGACCTGCCCCGACTGCCAGTCAAGGAAGAAGGGACAATACCAAAAACCATCAGGGTTCCTTGAAGTATCGCAAGTCGAAAGACCATGGTCCAGGGTCGGCATGGACATTCTAGGACCTTTTCCGACATCCCAAGCAGGCAACCGCTATATCATAGTAGCAGTCGACTACGTGACAAAATGGGCCGAAGCCACAGCCCTACCACGCGCAGGTGCACAACAGGTGGCAGACTTCTTCCTAAACGAGGTACTCCTCCGCCACGGCGCACCACGGAAACTAACGACTGACCAGGGCAAATGCTTCACTGCGAAGATGATGCAAAAAGTAATCAGAGCAATGGAGACCAATCATCAGACCACCACAGCATACCACCCACAGGCCAACGGATTGGTGGAGCGGTTAAATCACACACTTGCAGACATGCTATCCATGTACGTCAGCCGAGACCACACCGACTGGGATGTGACATTACCGTTTGTACGGTTCGCGTACAACACCAGTAAACAAGAAAGCACCGGGAAGTCACCTTTTTACCTGATGCACGGACGCCACCCAGTCGTACCGATCGACGCAATCTGTGGAGCAGATCCTGACCCAAAACAACTTGTACGAGTAGAGAGCAGAGGACCAGGGAACTTCGAAACATGGATGCTGGGCAATTTACAAAGAGCGTTTATAGAAGTGGACGCCCGGAACCAGAAAGCCCAAAGACGATATAAACGCCACTACGATGAAACAAGACAAGAAGGAGAGATGTATAACCCTGGACAGAAAGTGTTGGTCTACCGACCCACACGGAAAATTGGATTGGCAGAGAAGCTATTACACCGCTGGCACGGACCATACGTGGTCCAACAACAGATAACGCCGCTCAACTACGAGATCCGACTCATCCCCGGGAAAAAGACCGAAATCGTCCACGTAGAGAGAATGAAGAAGTTCACAGATCCCATACGAATGGACCAAAGACTAGAGGAAGCCGACAACAACACAAAGGACACGCTCAGTCTAAGCACAGAACCAGCAAAGAAGAGCGTTCGTTTCGAGCACCACGACACCGAAGACGACAACACAGACCAAGAGGAACCGACCACAACATCCAACACAGAAAGAAACGGGAACCCCAAAGACCCAGTCACAGACAGGCCACCAACGCACGACATCACCCAGACAGAACTGGAGAAAAGGGGGCCCCCACTTAGCAGTCAGGGCCAGAGATTCATTGTCTTTTCGCACATACACTTGTACGTCTTGCATACTCTTGTACGTCAATACACTCTGACATTCAGCCTGATAGTCCAGCCTCGTTACAGTATATCAAATTTAAAGTTACCTTTTCTTGACTGAATAACGAGGACCACTTGATTTTGATGGACCGTTTACATTTGCTTTTTCTAGAAGAAAATCTAATTAGTTTTTAAACAAAATTTTTGGGAATTGAATTCTGATTTTTGGTGTTGCCGTTAGTTCTTCCTGACATTTTTATTAATAAAAGATTTAAAAAGTCAGTTCTCGATTTAAAAATTCAGACTAGCAACAATTCAGACTAGCAATAAAAATAACAAATGTAGCAAGTCTTGAGGTGGTACTACTCTATTAAAAATATAGAAACAAGACACACCCCTCGACTATTTCTATTAGCTGGAGCTTAATCTTTCTGAAAGTTTAAGAACTTAATAGCTTAAATATCTAAACAGTTTTGATATTTGAGCTATTAAGCTTTTAGGGTGTTAAGCAGTTAAACCACGAAAATTTCCCAGTGTAAGTTGTAAAACTAAAAGCTTAAGAACTTAATTTCTTAAAATTAAAACCTTAAAAGGTTAAAAAAACCTTGTGTAAGCGAGGCTTTAGAATTCTCCTTTTCCATATCCTTATTCTTTTTTTAATAGTCCATTTCTAGTTGAGCCATTTCTTCGGGATCGGTTAACAGGCGGATTTTTCCAGTACGGGTTCTGTTCGTTTTTCTTGGCCCGTTTTGAATGACATTTATTGGTAAAATAACAAAAAAATTTAACAGCCACCTTGTCGCAACAAAGTAATAATATAATATTATACCAATATGTGGGTTATCGATCGAAGAATATTGTCGGAAAAAAATATTTTACCAATAAAGACATGCTAGCTGGGTCCATATGAGCTGCCTTTATAAACTTTTTCAGCGCTACAAACACTGACACATCCAACGGTTGTAGCTCATGGGAGGTGTGGGGAGAAGATAAAAGGGTCACTTGTAATAAAACCAAATGGGAAAACCTTCGCAGAGGTTCTCTTGCCAGACTGGTAGTGGGTCCAGCGATACAAGTAAAAATCCATAAAATTTTGACCAGACTGAAGAAATTATTGGTATGTCTTATACAAAGTGTGTGTAAGTAAATATGTTATTGTAATGGCAAAAAACATTTTAATAGGTAAGAAGAATCATTGCTATATCGCCCAGTATTTATTGGTGATTCTTTCAGTAAAAAAAGAATCCTATGCGTACCAAATTCAAAGACAGTGCCCATAAGTGCTAACGCCTCCCCTTGTTTTACTCTTTAATTTATAAGTAGGTTTACTACAATACTTATAAATTTCGTTCGGAAATGTATAATTCTGTATATATATTCTGTATGTAATTTTGCAAACCCGTTTTTTAACTGAGTAATACAGAACCAGCTTTCAAGACAATTTCTTTCAATTGAAAGTTGTTTTATTGAATTCAGCAAAACATCTAAAGCATCAGATATTCACAAAATAACAATGATAAAACTTACAATCAAAATACTTCGCTGATAGTTGGAAAACACAGTTTGAAAATTTTCTCGGATAATTATGTTATTGATTTGACTAAATTTGATTTGACTTGACATGGAGGTTCATTGCATGTTACTTTCAGATTTAAAAAATGTATGTGGATGTTAAAATGGTATATGAATATAATGTTAATTTTTGATTCACTATTGCCGCTTATTCAATGTTCGTTTAGTCATATACTATTATAGTTCTCTTCTGAATACCTTTGGGATGTTCATAGAACATACAAAAAACATAAAATATTATATTATATACAATATCCTAACGATCACGATTCCACGATGCCACGCTTCCGAAGCGTTAAATTAGATAAGTGGAAACTGAGAATCGATCCTTAGTTCTCTGTCTTACAAGCCCACTGATCTACCATTGAGCTACTTGTTTCTTTACAAATTTATGGCGCCAAGAGGCTAGAATCACATACACGTTTGTACAAATGGGAAGGTTATATGAACATTCGCCCAACATTAAAAATGGAAGCATAATTTTCCTATATTACATGAGATACCGCACGTTATATGAATATACAATTTTACGGATTAGATTTATGTTCGGCGTTTAATGTCCTATTAACATAAGATGTTTATAACAAATGTGAAATATCTACTTTCTAGATTTAATCTTCAAATCCGTTCCTAAAAATTATGTTCATTTAAGGTGCTGATATTGATTGTTGTAATCGTACATGCTATGAACGTTAAGTGAATTTAAAAATTTAAGATGAATTTCTTCGAACAAAAATAAGATAACGACAACGTTCGAAAAATCAATGTGGTTGTACACATTCGTTTTTGACCATCATATAACGTTATTAGTATGCGGTGTTTTAGTAGGGTTTTGACTGAACGATAATGCATGCACAGAACAGCAAGATTGTGAAAAAAAGTCGTCTGCAAAATAAAGAGGAGTAATGTCGGGCATGATAACGCCATCTATGTATTTTCATTTTGACGTCGACATCAATTGAGGTTCACCTTCAACTGCAAGTTGAACTACTCAGCTCAACTATTTGTCGAAATTCATTTTCTCGCGAACCTTCAAGTTTAGGTTGAACAGAAAAGCTCAACAAACAGTTGACGCAAAAACGCGCCCTTTGTTTTGTACTACACATCAAGAAACGTTTATACTACTTTTTGAGACTGTTTTTTTTCTTACGGGGAAGCTTTGTCTTTGTGTCTCCTGCGTGCGTCTTATCTTTAATATAATTCCCGACTGTAAGTTTAATTTTATTCTTGTGTGTTGTGTCCCAACCCTTATTGTAGCGTATAGCTATAGCATATGCACACAATAGATGTACCATGTATCACGTAGCAATGTAATATGATATACCACGCGCTGATATGTAACGCGCTGCCCCTTGTAGTCAATAGGATATTCACTCTAGTCATTCATAGTGGTGCAGTCATTCATAACATGTACCGTGCACTGTGTAGGCATTGAGAGCTTACGCGAGAATACAAACACGAGAATATTAAACTATGTATGATATCTCCTATCAATTATAACCAGGATCTTTTGTTTGAGCTTGAACATCTTGCCCTCGCTGTGACGAGACGGCACTGATAGACCCTTTGACTAATCAAGAGACGGTAACTTTAATACAAACATCATGTTGTCCTAAGGAAGGCTAATCCCTTGTCTGCGTTAACTATTTCCAACAAATACACAATTCGCATCGTCTATTTACCGATTCGGTACCAATCCACCAGGTTTCGATTTGAAATTTTACAAGTCCTATTAGTTTTAATGGCTCGTAAAACAAGACGGGACTGTGAAAAAGTTTTTAACTTAATCTACGAGTTAGTTAAAAGAAAAAGAGACGATAGGAAGTATCCTAATTTGGGATTTCAAAAAATCTGTGTGGCAAACAGTGCGACTAATTTTTCCTTTTGTAGAAGTAAAAAGTTGTGAATTTCACTGGACATGACCATGACATGATAACATGACCCTTCTGCTAGTAATAGAAGGGATGCTGTTTTGAAACAAGGGAAACTGACAGCTGATGAAACAAGAAAGGGGTAGAGAAAACCAAAACATAGGTGATTAGATGGTTTCTATAAACAGCATCCCTTTAATTACTGCCTCGAACGTCGACATTTCAAACTTAAATTTCTACATTAGGACTTGGAGAATATCTTTCCATGATAATTTTAAAATATTGTCCTATAAATAAACTTACTTTTTGTTAAGTACATTTACGATCATACCTGTCTAAGTATTGAAAATAAATGTTCCAAATACCCTTACATGTAAATGAGCCATAAGAGCTGTTGAAACCGGGAGAAACGACGGTGGCGCCGTAGTGGCCTGCCTCAGCATACGCTTCAGTTTCATTGTATGGCGTGACTCCACCATTCTTCTCATCCACCATGAAAATAGTGTAACATTTTCTAGATTTTCAATCGTTAATATCTCTGCTAATAAAGCTCAGATAAAAAAACTGTGCGAATATGAAAAGTCACGCACTCACGACATTCGGTCAAAATTGACTTGCATGATAAGTGATTCAAAGCGACATTACGATAACTTTGATTTTTTCCAGCTTTATTGTGCAGGATTTGGACAGATTTTTCCTTTTCTCGTCACTCGTCGAAAAATTGACGGTGAGCCTAAGGCTATTGCAATGCGGTTATTCTTTTTTACCCGCAAAGGAAATTCCAGACAGCCTGTCTGGTTTCATTCATAATTTTTTTTTGGGGGGGGGGGGGGAGACATAACCAGTGGCTAAATGAGCCTATTACTTCTTTTTCTCTCTTCCCACCTTTTGCTTTGTTCCTAGCCCCCTATATTAGGACCAAAAGTTAACAAGATTCCTTCGGAATTTTTTTAAACGTTAAAGAGACAGAAAATCAAGGTTAAATAGTAGAAAGTAAATAGTATGAATACTAGTATGTTTGAAAAATTATTTTTCCGTTTATTCTCTTAAATGATTTGATTCTTATTAACTAATTGACTAATAATCTGTCAATATTATGAGTGGTGCGACTTAGGTGTGGCGGAGGCTTCACCCCGCAACCCCACGTCGCACTTCATGTTTAGATTAAGTTAAAGTAACACTTATTACTATAGTAACAATACAATTATATCATGCGGTCCCATGTTGCATTACATGAGTCTTGGCTAATGGATAGCGAGCTACGCAAATACCAATTTTGTCCCTTCTAATAATATAACAACGATGGTCTAATGGTCATCAACCCAGGCTGCCATTCGCATGGTTCGCGGTTCGAATCTCGATAAAGTCGGAAAGGAAAACTAAGTTTGTAATTTTTGAAAAATTTCTCTTAATAAGCTTTCGGAGGTAAATGGAAGTGAAAGATCGTTGGTAACTCTTCACGACCGCAAGAAGATCTTGATGACCAAGGATAGGACAGAGGAAGAAGGGAGAGATGACCCAGAGCTTCAAAATGAATATAATCTTACATTTTTAAAATGTTCCTCAACTTCTTGGTTGATGACTAGGGGAGACCGGGGCTATCTCGGACACTTTTTGTTTTTCCGCTGCCAAATGTTTTAAAATCTAAATTAAGAAAAAATAAAAGTATAGGGGTGATTCCCTGTTGTTAATTTATGTTTGGTAATTTTTTTAATTTTTTTCGTAAAGGTAAGTGAGTTTTATTTAATAAAATGTAAAGAGGAAAAACTGAAAAAAAAAAAAAAAATTGGGTTGAATGGGACAGAGGCAGGGGCTAAATTGGACAGCTTTTTTCTCTGAAACGGCTGAATTATATTTATTTTAAGACGCACTGGTGAAAAGGGAATTTTTTTCTCTTTCAGAAGTGCTGTGTTTTTATTTATAATATCAAGTATAAGCGGAGATAATATAAAAAACGTAAAGATGGTTTTTTTTTAATCTTTTTTTCGTTGTTTTTTCGGTGGGTGGTCATTAAACTGGCTATAGCTCCACCCTCGTGATCACGTGACTTTTTTACTTCTGTTTAGTCACAACCCTTGTCCTTGTCAAAAATCAGAAAGTCTTGAAAGTGTATTTTAATTTTTAGTGGAAAATTTCTTCAATAGGTAATTATAATTATGAATATACACTTTTGTTTATTAAGTGAAAGGTTTCATAATTTACAATTGTGTGAGTGACAAAAGTTGCTCGCGTTATGTGCTACAACAATAGTAACAATTTTGCAAACTTCTTTAGGAAGTGGCAGACCTGGATTATCCAACATATTAAATACTTTTCTCAAAGTACCAATTTATACAGTCGTGAGAGGTAATCTCACTTGTCTATACTGAAATACTGAAATACTAACATAAACGTATGTCTGATCATTACAGGTTTGAAAATGGTTCGTACCTACTACAGAAAGACTGAAAAGGTGCCTAGAGAAAAATTGATTGGTGCACTGAGGCACTTGAAATTACTCGATAATCTTAATTTGCAAAAGATAGCATATAGAAAAGTAGCCGAAGGTTTTGACATTCCTAAGTCAACCCTTTTCAGTCACTATCAAAAAGTGAAAGATCTTGATTCCATCCCTGAAAACTATTTGTCGAATGAAGTGCATAACAGACAAATCCTTAAGTTCAAAGAAGAGGAGGAACTTGTGGAATATCTCAAGCTTGCAATGGAGAGTAACCATTCGTTGACTCCTAGTGAAGTGAGAAAGCTCGTTTATAGCTTTGTTATCGGCAATGGAACAAACATGAGCAATGCATTATTCTGTTGTCTGTGGCTTACGTTGTCTTATTTATAATCAATGATTCTTTATTTGTTTAATAAGACAATTTACGAAACCTAATCTGACAGACATTTAATTATGTGTTGTACATTGACAGATAAATTGATTGAACTGGTAACACCTTATCTAACTGTTTCATCATTAAGAACTGGTTAATAAATAAACATTGAAAGAAAAAGACAGAGATTTTATCACATCTATTCAAATTCTCATTGAGTCGTAATCCTTATTTACCAAATTCCAGTTGTGTTACATTCCAAATAGTTAATCAATGAGTTTCAAATTTTTGAACAGATAATCTCAAGACTTAGTCGACATAATCTCCTTGATTCTTCACCACTCTCTCAAGATTGACTGTAATGTTGTTTAGAAGACTGAAAACAAAGTCTTTAGTGCACACTTTCTGCCAAACTTTAAAAATTTCTTCCCATAGGCGCTGCTCACTAAACACTTTAATTTGCTTTTCATTCAGCTCGTTGATCATCACCTTCCACAGCCATTCTACAGGCATTATGTCGCCAAAACACCTGGGCCAATCGAGAAGAATCAAATCATTTCTGTTTTCACTGTAGAACTTTTTCATGGCAGCAGAATGGTGAACCGGAAACCTGAATAAAAAACAACAATCTTGTAATGAATATAATAATATATAATTTACAAAGTAGTAACTTACCAGTCATGGAAATATTGAATCATGTTCGATGAAGTTTGTTCTCTCAATGGAAGCACATGATTTTCCAGGAGATTGCTGTATTTAGCTGAATTTAGTCTACCATCAACTCGAGAAATTGTAGAGTTGATTGTCGACATACAGCTCCAAGCAAGAACAGTATTGGGAATGTTAGCTTTTTCTGATTGGTGATATAAAGAGATTGTTCCGTTGTCTTCAAACCTAACAAGTATCAAGATGTGTATGTAAGTAACATGACTAATGATAATATACTGAACCACTGAGCAAATGTGTTGTACTTTACCTGAACCGTTGACTGTCTCCATAAGCAACACCAATTGTATATTTATCGCCATTCTTTATCATGTTCTTTGCAGCTGAAGCTCTTGAAATTTTTTGGTCGAGTGTCAATTCAGGACGAAACATATTGTTTGAAGATAAAACCAAACACACGAAATCGGAAAAAGGTTTCAATCCACTAAATGTAATTACAAATGTTTAGTTTGGTCTTATTAATACAAAAATGAAATAAATTTAACCTACAATGGGCCTCAAAATGTGAAATCCTAAATTCGTTTGTGTTTTCACTTGTCAGTTCGCACAAATATGTCTAAACAGCAATATTTTGGCCCCTCCTACAGCTCCACCCACAGGAGGTGCTAAAATGTCCTTTTTTACCCCGTTAAATGTGTCCAAATCAACCCAGACCCAACTAATGTCAAATAAACTAAATTATAATATATTTAGAAACACAATTTGTATAAAATAAAAGTACCCCCTTAAACTAGAAAAAAAAGCCTATCAAACAGCTATCTGGGTTTAATCATAATGTTTCTTAAAGTATAAAAAAATTAAAAAACTAAACGCTTGAAATATTTTTTCAGATTCCCATTTTTTTAATTTCCCATATAACTTGAAAAATAAACAGTATTTCAAGTAAAAAAGTTTAGTGGACAAATAAAACATAATTTAGCATACATAGTATTTATTTCGTAATTTTTTATAAACTTTTACATATTTTAATTGCTCTGTACATTATAGCCCCATGTCCCACATAGCCCCGGTCTCCCCTAACTGTTAAAAAAGGAGGCATAGAAATTTTACTTGGACATTGTTGGAAATTTTACTTGGATTTATTAAAATCAAGATAAAAAATAGTAAACAAAAAGAGGTAACAATAAAACAAAAAGGGTTAAAAAAATAAGAGTGGGAAAATACAAAGTAAAAAGAGAATAAAGACGAAATCGAAATCGAACATAAAAACCAAATCAAATAATTAATACTCTCCACTCCCATAGCAGAAAACTTGTCTTGCTAGGGAAGATTCAAACTTTTTTTTTCTTTTTGTTTACACTGAGCATGCACTGACAGTTGGAAGGTTACGCAAAAAAGCGAATTCACTAACTAGGATTCGGCAACCAGCTAGGTAACAAATACGCAAATTAAATTTCTAAAACAGTAATAAAAACAAATGAAAACCCCGTTACGCAATGTATCTAATTTTGAAAGAATTATGTACAAAATTTGGTGAAGATTGGTCATTCAGGGAAGGAACGTATAAAGGATTACAAAATGGACATTAAACCCTCTGAATTTCACTACTAGCTACTACTACCCTACCCCCTATACCCCACACCCTATATTGTTAAGGACCTTCGTATATAAATATACCTCAGGGATAAACATAGTTTCCTGCAATGTGGGTAGGTGGCTTTCAAAATAAAATCGCTGTTCGGATTTGTTTGGACCATACTGTACCTACGTTAAGTGTCAAGCGTAATAAAAACTTTATTTCTGCTATCGGCCGCAGTGTTGCGCATCGGCGTAAACTGCGCAAGACTTTTTGCTCGACTGCTACTATAGGCAATAGCCCTATAGCTTACACCTAATCTTATACAGTCATGCCTGTAAGTTTCTTGAGCAGGCAATCTGCTCTATGTCATTTTAATTAAACTTGATGGAAGGTATAGCTTAGGAAGCACCATGTTCCTCTAATTTTGGTTCATTCTGGTGGGAAAAATGAAAAGAGAAAGGAAGGGAAGAAGAGAATGGAAAAGCACAAAAGGAATGTAAAAAGGGGAAAGGTGTGCTTTTTGGTATACCTTCCGTCAATTTAAAATACAATGATATAGAGCAATTTCCCTGCTCAAGAAACTTACAGGCATGACTGTATTTGTCATTTATGAAACCTAAATAATCATTAATCAACTATTTTTGATGAATTTTTGCGGACCGCTTCTTCGCCAACGGAGTTTCCAATTTTTTAAGGGGGTATAAAATGCTAAGGGAAATTCCCCAGTTTCAGTTTTCCTCTCTTACAGATACACCCAACTGAAAAAGAGCCACCCAGCGAAGGAAATGCTCTCCCGACCCACCCACCATAGAGTAGTCTAACGTCCGAAGTTGCCAGTTCGCTGAAATTGGGAAAAATTGATTTGGCACGAACCAGTAACAGTTCTTGCATGGCAGCTTATGGAGTTTCGCCCGTTTTAGTTTTAGTTTTTAATTGTCCTATTTAAGTCGTCTTCAATTTCTATTCTTAATTAGATAAATACATTCCTTAGTTATCAGGTAATCTTTTAAGATTTATTTCGGGAGTTCGCCTTGAGATTTCACGGCAGTCGGACGCGCGTTAAGTCTCTCCTTCCTTTTTTCCTTTTTGTGGGCGTTTCATACCTCTCCTCCTAGGACTATTTTCGCCTCCAGCTACTTTCTCGAACCACGCCGTCTCTCGTACGTAAGTCCGCCTAACCTCATTGTCCGTCTGTATCTAAAACCGCTCTTGAACCGCGTGGCTCTCGTTTGTCTAGTAATTTTCACGATGTACAATCGTAGACGTAGTACCTCAGAGATGAGCGAAGGAGATAATGAGGATTCGCCTAGTCGCCCATTAAAAGTCTTAGTCGACCATGCTAATTCCATGCAGCCATCACTTTGCATAAGCAGCCTTAGTAAAATTGCCCCAGTAGTTGTCTCCGCGATTGATAAACCCGGGTTCTTCCTGTCTCTCAAATTTTCTGACACTAAATCCTTTGTTGATGATCTTGCACGCTTAGTCAAGCCTGTTAAGAATGTCGAAGTCACGTCAGGGGGAGACCTTTTTGTCTTCCCGTTCAATTTGGAACAAAAACAGGCTATTTTGAAGTTAAACTGCATTAACCACCTTGAGGTCTCTTGTAAACTAACCAAATCTGAATCTGAATTTAGAGGAGTTATAGTTGGAGTCCCTGTGTCGGAATCGGATAGCGAGGCTTTGTTAGATCTCTTGAAAGACCAACACGTCACCCACGTGCATCGGGTTAACAAATTCGTTGATGGGGTTCAGTCTCCATCCACTGTTGTAGTGCTCACCTTTTCGCAACCGTTTCCTTACAGAGTAAGATTGGGTTATAGAAGCTTTGTGGTTCGTGCATACTCTCCCAAGCCCATGCAATGTTCAAAATGCCACCGCATTGGGCACACCGCCGCGCATTGTAATTTTCCCGCTAGATGTCCCAGCTGCGGTGGCAGTCACCCACCGGCCGCCAACTGTGAAAGCAAGGCCAATAAGCTATCCACTCTCCGTAGTTCCACACAAACGCCTCCTTCTGCTTCAAGCCCAGCCGCGCCCTCGGCGACCGAACTCGCCCAACAGAAAGAAATTGATAGTCTCCATTTGAAAGTCAAACTGTTGGACTCTAAACTTTCCCAGTTAGTGGTAGATATCCAACTTCTTTTCACTTTGAAAAGCAACGTTGAAAAAATAGTTGATTCCTTTGCAGCTATTCACGAGAAAATCGAGACATTGTCAGGAGTACCCGGTGCGATTCAAGGTCTGCAGAACCAATTTGCCGAGATGGCAACCTTCATGAAGTCTGTGAACGTGTCGCCATCTCAGAGCCAGGCCCAGTCTCGTTTCCATAGAACGCCTTATGATAAGTCTCCCCAAATCAACAAATGAATAAAACAATCCCTCATCTCAATATTATTCAATGGAACGCCAGAAGTTTATACCGTGCTAAGTTGGATTTATTTAAAAATAATCTCAGAAGTTCTAATCCCTCAATTGTTTTGTTGAGCGAGACCCATTGGGTCGATTCTCACCCTGTTGCTTTTGATGCCTATAATTGTTTTGTTAAAAATCGCACAGATAAAAACGGTGGCGGAGTAGCCATTCTCGTTAAGAAGTCCATCTCTGCGTCTTTAATTCTTTCCCCTGTCCTTGCCCATATAGAGTGTATCGGGGTCTCGATTTTACTACCCGATGGCAAAAACCTTGTCCTGATTTCGGCGTACTGCCCCAAAGGGGATGCAGAACCGTCGGAAATCGCCTCGTTGCTTGACCAGTCTAATAATTTGTGTGTTATTGGCGGCAATTTTAATGCCCATCACCGTGCGTGGGAGAACTCGTGGGCTAACAATAGATGTGGGTTGTCGATTGTCCAATATCTCAGTTCTAATTCTAATATGGTCTTGTGTACGCCCCCAAACCTCCCGACTAGAATTGATCCCTCTACTAATCATTGCTCCACAATTGACCTCACTTTCGCCACCCCAGATTTAGCGCATTTGACTCAAATCTCTCTTGGTCCAACTACATGGGACAGCGATCACGTCCCCATCCGTATTTCTCTAAATATGAAAATGGATTTCATTTCCGACCTTCCGTCTACCTGGAAGTTTGACCCCAACAAGTGGTTAGGGTGGAATAACCTTATTGAAAGCAATCTTACTAACTCAAATTTTTCTTCTTTGTCTGACCCGGTCGTAGCATACCAAACGTGGTATGACTCCATTATGAATGCTAGTAACGTGACGTTTAAAATTTCCCCCAGGAATAACCAAGCTAGGGAACCAAGTAGGCCTTGGTGGTCAGCTGATATTAAAAAATCGATTGCCGTAGCTAGGCGAGCCAAGCTACGCTGGCTAAAATCTCCTTGTATTGAAAACAAAATCGAGCTCAACCGTTTAGATGCTTTGAAAAAAAAAGCTATAGCCAAAGCCAAGTCTGTTTCGTGGAATAATTTTATTACAGTTCTGGATGCAAGCAAATCAAATGATATCTGGCGCTTCACTAATAAAATGATCGGTTCAGCTCCGTCACCCTCTTCCAATTACCCAGTAGTTGATTCTTCGGGCGCACCTTTGATTTCCACCCAGGAGAAAGCGGAACTGTTTTTACACACATTGTCGGCCCATACCTCTACGCCCCCCTCCTGCACAGGAGCTGCGGACAAGGAGAAATTCTTTACTAGTAAAGCAGATGCCGCTATTTCCTCCGAGGTTCCGAACCCTCTTAACAGTAAAATAACTTTGTCTGAATTGTCGTCGGGCCTTCAGAACCTAAAAAGTAGAGCGTTAGGTCCCGATCTGATCCATAATGAAATGCTTAAACAGCTCAGTCCAGTTAACCGCAGGTCCCTTTTACATTTATTTAATCTGTTTTTCGTATCCGGCTTCAGTCCAAATCATTGGAAAACTGCTATTGTTGTCCCTCTCCTTAAACCAGGTAAGCCTCCCAAGGACGTCAATTCGTAACGTCCGATCTCCCTTACGTCGTGTGTGGCTAAAGTATTTGAACGCGTTATAAAATTTCGGCTCCAATGGCACTTTGAACACTTCAATTGCATCCCGAAATTCCAAGCTGGCTTCCGACCAGGTTTTTCCACGTTCGACCATATAGTCAGACTCGAGTCCCACATAAAGGAAAGCTTGAATAAAGGCCAGAATACTTATGCAGTTTTTCTAGACATTTCCAAGGCGTATGATTCAGTCTGGATCCCAGCCCTCTTGTACAAATGATCTAAATTGAAAATTTCTGGTTCTATATTGAATTGGCTCAAACACTTTCTTACTAACCGTTCCTTTACCGTAAGAATAAATAACAAGCTATCTTCACCGGCAGCCCTCAAGCGTGGTGTCCCCCAAGGTGGAGTTCTCAGTCCCACACTTTGGCTAGCCTATATGTACGATTTCCCGATTCCGGCTCCTCTGTGCCACACAGTGCTCTTTGCAGACGATATTGAGCTTCATACGTCGTCAAACTCTAACGTGCGGGCGGCCGAGGTGTTGCAACCGTATCTTAATCGTATTGGCCTCTGGGCCACAGATTGGTGCCTAGTCTTTTCAATTGACAAATGTGTCCTTCTCATTTTCTCGAGAAGACGCTCTATGAATCAGGATTTAACCTTAACCTAAACAATCTGCCTATCCCCATTGAAACCACATTTAAATTCCTTGGAGTTCATTTTGATAAAAAACTCAGCTGGAACGCGCATGTCAGCATTACGTTCGCCAAGGCGTCTCGTAATCTGAATGCCATTAAAATTCTTGCGAGAGGTAAGACCGGCCTTAATTTCAGGTCTCTAGTCCGCCTTTATAAATCTCTCATTCGAAGTAGACTTGAATATGGCGCTGTAGTCTTATCGTCTCTCTCTAAGTCTCAGACTTACTCATTTGAAGTGCTCCAGAATGCTGCAATGAGATCTAATGTCGGTGCTTTTAAGTCCACTGCGGTCGCTCTTTTGAATTGGGAACTTAACATTGAACCTATCGATTTCCGGTGGAAATCGCTGGCGATCAATTACTTGCTGAACCTTAACGCCAAACCGTTTAATATGACCTACCACACGGCCAGCTCTCTTGTTCACGGAAATATTAAATGGAAACCTCGTAGTACCCCGGCCATCGTTCCCCTCTGTAAAAATCTCAACTTAATCGACAATCTCAACATCTTCAAAAATAGCGCGTCAACTGTTAGGCCTCTCCCGCCCCCGCCGTGGCAAACACCCCACTCCGAGTTTTCTAAATTTCCCATCACGAAAAAGATGTCCGTTCAGAACCCGGGCCTGGCCCGGGCCACCTTTTTGGAACTTTACGAGTCCCAACCAGCGAATACCATAAATGTGTTCACGGATGGAGCCTTGAGAGACAACCGTGCTGCTTGTGCGTTTACCATCCCTGCCCGTGATGTAAATAAAGCTTGGAAACTTCCCGATAACAGTAGCAATTTTTCGGCCGAGCTCGCGGCGATTAGACAATCACTAGACTATATCTATAACTTTGAAATTGCAGTGGTTAATATTTTCAGCGACTCTCTGGCAAGTGTCATGGCTATCCATAATCAGCGTGTCGATTCCCATCACCTTATTAAAGATATCCGTCAGACTGTATCTAACCTTTTGAGTTCAGGATCCCGTACTAACTTTATTTGGATACCGAGCCACGTAACCATCCCTGGTAATGAACGCGCCGATGAGCTCGCTACTCAATGCTTTTCTGATCCCGTTAGCCCGGTCTTATCAATCACGCCTTCAACATCAGAATTCTTGAACGTTATCCACTCTGTTAGAATTTCTAACCTCAGCCGTTCCCTTAGACTGGCCTGTCCTACTCTCCTTCCCTCATCGAGGTGTCGTATGGGTCTTAGACCGTGGCAGGTTCACAAGTCGAGAGTTATTTCGAGAATCCTTCACAGGCTCAGGAGCGGTCGAAATCGCCTAAATAAAACGCTGAGACATTTTTACGCGGACAATGATGGTTTTTGCCCCAATGGTTGCCCCAATTTAGAAGACTCTAATCACGTTCTTACCGTATGTCCAACTTATGAAATCTTTCGGGAGCCCCTAAGATCTCTCGTATTCGGTCTCAAACTTGATTTTGTCCTCCCAGTCCTTATTGGCATTTGTGAAAATATTCCTTCTAATAGTCAATTTAAAATCAGAGACGGCGTAGTAAAATTTCTAACTCAGTCTGGCCTCATTAGTCGAATTTAAATTCCATTTCACCCTTTCTCCCTCCCCCCCCCCAAAAAAAAAACTATCTATGTGTTTACTCTCTTTCATAGTCTTTTGACTATGACATGTGATTCTACAAAAAGATCTCAATCAATCGGTCGGTGCGCAAAGGGCTCGTCCATACTTGCCCGTAATCCGAAGACGTGGGCTGCGATTTAGCAGCCCCCTTCGGTGGCACCCTTAAAACAAATATCATCATCATTTAAGATTTATTTCCCCTCGATAGTCATTGTAGTTTATTTATTATGAATTTTTTTGTAACCGTCCCTACCGTGTTTACGAAAAAATATCGCCATTTCCTGCCCCAAGGGAAGAATGGAAAGAAGAGACGAAGGAAGAAACTAAGAGGGGACAAAGGGGTAGCGCGGGGTTCTCTTTCCTCGGGGCAGGATATAGTCTTCGAAAACAAAATGCCTTTTACTTAAAAATTCATAATAAATAAACTACAATGACTATCGAGGGGAAATAAATCTTAAAAGATTACCTGATAACTAAAGAATGTAGTTATCTAATTAAGAATAGCAACTGAAGACGACTTAAATGGGAAAATTAAAAACTAAAACTAAAACGGGCGAAACTCCATAAGCCGCCATGCAAGATATTTTACTTTTACGTGTCAAATCGATTTTTCACAATTTCAGCGAACTGGCAACTTCGGACGTTAGATTACTCTATTTCTATTACCAGAAGGCAGATGGTGTTTTCCCACTTTCCCCTCTTTATCCCTACCACTTCTTCCCGCCTTTTGCTGCCTAATGGCAGGGCGAGAAGAGAATTTTGAAATCTTTCTGTGTCCGAAAAGAAAACTTATAGGCCTATTATATCCACCTGTGTAGTATGGATCAAGCAACAACATGAGTCAGTGGAGTGTTTTTTCCCATTCTGAAACCAAACATCTTGCACAGCTCCAGGTAAATTAGACTTGATAATGATTTTTTTAGATCGCAGTAACATTGTGTGATATTTAAAATTATGATTGACAATAGGCTCAACCAGGGGCTCAACATGTGCTGAAGAACACCAGGTCTGTTGTGATCATACAATATGAAATTTGCCCATATCTGCTCAGCAGACCAGACTAGTTTCAGCTGCAAAAAGAATTCTGTAAGCCAATGGGTTTTGAATACCAAAAAACAAAATTATTCCATTGTTTGCATTTGTTTTCAGGAATTAATGAGGTATTGTTAATATAAATTTGATTCCAAACCTGATTGGTATTTTGTTAGAAACCCACTTGCAAAGTTCATCCTTGCACGGAATTTGATGGAAAAGTGATATTTCAAAGTTTATCATTTCTGACTATCATGATGAAGTGTAATATTCAAGTTCAAAAATGCTTAAAAGAACATATCCTTTTTGCAAGGTATACAGGATTTTGGTTGAGATGTTTAATGTGGTATGTTATATTCAAACATTTCTTTGAATTATTTAAATGATGTATTTTCTCAAATCATTAGGTCAATATAGTGATTTATATAAACAATACCATTTTAATTTGGATGATGAATCCTCTTGGAAAGGAGCTATTGGCATTGGCAGTAGTATGTGACAGTATTCACAAGGGTTTTCAGATTTTTTAAGATGACCTTGCGAAGTGAGAAATATAGGCTAGTTTTTTCAAAGGTAAACATTTCCATTTTTTTAGTATGTTTTTATAAACTCGCATGAAAATGCTTTGAATTTACAGGCCAGAATCCTGGAATTGTAGATTGATTCGTGATATGGCCTTGAAGATAGAGATTGTCTTTTTTGCCTATTTTTCCTATTTTTAGCTATGAGATGCTAAAAGTTCAAATAAAAAAATATCCTAATTTAAATGTTTTAAAAGACCGTTATGCAGCATGTGTTGTGATTTTTCTTCGTACAAAACCAATTTCACCAACAGGTTAATAAGTGGTTTGACGCCATAAGAGGACGATGCGTTCAAAGTAAGTTTCATTTCGTCTGAAATCACGCAAAATTTATTTCAAGTTTTCTTGCTGGAAATCCGAAATATGACATGGAAATAAATAAATAGCTAGTTAGCTACTGGTTAAGAAAATTTTTATTATTTTAAAATGCAAAGAATACAGTTAATGCTTTAACAATTTAACAGGAAGTATTCAGATCACAAACATTTTAAACTAATAGACTGTTTTTTTGTTACGCTTGTTTCATAACTTGTTTGAATTCGAATTGTTTGCGTGGTTGCCTGCTCCATGATCATCATTGAAAAGACTATCAGCTTTTTCTCTGAGATGTAGATGTGAAGCCTTTTCCTCTATCAAAAACTCAGAATGCTCCAGTAATTGGATCTAATAAGTCTTTGGAGGTACTCGCGTTAACATTCCATGTTTGATTAAATTATTTTTTATTTTTTCAACCGAATCTTCTTTATCTTCCGGTCTTATTTTAGTATTTTGCATGTCATACAGCTAGTTGCAATGTTTCCAGAGCTTCGGTCAGTGCTACAGCTTGTTCAGTGGCAAGAGCTTCAGCTCGTTGTGGGTAGTGGCTGCAGACTGTGCCACTTCATTTTCCTCATCGGTTAATTCAATGGCAGTTTCTTTCGATTGCGAGATTGTTCTGTCCAAGCTTTTAAATGTTCTTTGCATTAGTTGAATTCTCATTCTAATTCCAGATTTTTTTTCTGCTTTCATCACGCGCAGATTTTTCTTGATTACAAATGTTGAGCTTTTGAATTAGTCAACTCGTTTTGCGATTCATCCAACTGTTCTTCTGTTTCTATATTAGCAAAGTTAACTGCATCCTCTAAAGTGGATAAATCTTGGTCGAGGATAGATTTTTAATTGTCAAAATGTGCTTTCAAATTTCCCATCTCGGCGTTGGCTTCATCCAAAAGTCTGCACTTTCTCTGGTTTCAGCTTTAGCGAGGTTAACCGCAGTCGTCAGCACTTGCGGATTTTTCGAGTTCGCAGAAAGATTTCTGATTGTCAAAGCGCGCTTTTAAATTCCTTAGCTGAAAATTCCTTGTTCTTTTAGTGTAAGATGTTCGTGAGTGAACTCTGAAGGAAATCTACGTCCATCTCCATCCGTAAAGCGAAATTATTCCAACAGTGCACAAAACGAATGAAGTAAACATTTTTTTTTTACGTTAGCTTCTTTATTTTCTAACAAGAATGCAAAAACATCTTGAAAATTAAGAGCTAATATCGCGATCATTTTATCAATCGATTTTCCGAGGTTTATGTTCAAATTATTCGGTCATTTATTAAAAAATAAATTTGAATTATTAATTCAAAGGTACCAATAATTATTTTTAGTAATCCTATTGTCTTTCTTTCCAGATTTTGGCCGCCCTAAACTCATCAAGCAAAAGGTTTTTATTTAAAAATAATTCGAGCTATTTTGGAATTCAATAACAGTTAGCCGAGCGTATTTACAAGAAAGTGGCAACGTCGAATAGATAATGGAGAGAAAGCATCATATGCTAGACAAGAAACTTCGGTGTGAACTGTGAGTGAAGTGTTATTTGGCTCTTCAATTTTTGCTCAGGTTTAATTTTTGCTGGATTCTCTTTTATAGGTATACAATCAATTTTAATCATTTTATCTCTATTACCCAACATATGAAAATTTCCTTCTGTACCTTAATTAAATGAGATGTGTCGATTTCATTCTTGATTTGGCTTTCCTTTGCAAAAGCTTGAGACGCCGTATTTAGTCTGCAGTGAAGTGTTCTGTTCAATTTAAGTATTTCTTTTTTAGATAATCTGTTGAGGAGCAGTTTTTCGTTCATGGGTTATATAGTTTGTTTATTAAAGATGGGCTGCATACAAAACCTGTATAGCAATCTTCAGCACTTGGAGATAAGAATTGCCATAATACAGGAGACACACTGAACACAAAATCACATCTGCTTCTTAATGTTGTGGGGAAAGTTTCCAAATAGGTCCTTGATAAGAATGCCATTGCCATGATTGCCATTGTTCTTCAGATTGGGAATAAGATCTTTAGAGCGAACATGAATGACGGATCACCCTCCCGTACTTTGACGTCTATTATTCTTAAGCGGAAACAGACCTGAACCAGTGGATCCTATCTTTCGTAAAATATGTGTTAAGATAAGATACTTTTGGTACATCTTCGGTATCTTGTTTGTTGTGTCAAATCCAGTGAAATTGAAAATATCTATCGTTAGGGTATCAAAATTATTGGTAACTTTTCCTAATAAAAAAGATACGATAATTTCGAGCCCATCTAGCGGCAGAAAACAAATTTACTTTGCTGTATGTATTGAAAGAAAGATTAAAATTTTGAAGATGAAGACTCAGCTGACTCAGCAGTCAGCTCTACCTACCTCTAGAAGACCAGTTTCAGCCATGCCTTTTTTCGGAGATTTATTTTATTTTATTGGAGAGTAAATTTGCTTATACTGAAATGACCTATTTTGAAGCATATGGCATGTGACTTTTAGTGATTGATTCATTCCAAAACTTAATTTTTATTTGTGCTCTAACCTTATGATCTCTTTCTCTATGATGTAGTACTATTGGTTAAAAAAAATTGCGCTTTTACAATGCATTACTCAACAATCTTGTTGGGGTTATTTTGAAGAAGAAAACAAAAGGGAAACACATTGTTAAGCATAGCGCTTTGGATATATTAACAGCCAAACGTTCTGTTATAAGACCGGAACTCTTGGTCAATTTGAAGCTTAGTAATTAAGGGTAACGTTGGGTTTTTAATTGATTTACTTGATAAAACTAGAAAGTAAATGCTGTGCGAATGCAATACAACGCAGAAATCCAATAATTCTTCGATTCATATTTTCATTTTCTTTCATTCTGCTTAAAAATATCTTGTATCTTATTTTAACTTATCTTTAGCCCACTAGAATAAATTTCGAAAATATCTTATGCTTACCTTTTTCAGATGATATCTTGTATCGAAGCATTTTTTCGGTATTTTGGGTTTATCTTAACTTAACTTTATCTGTTTAAACTGTTTGTTTTTTTTCAATATCTGCAACTTAAGGGTAAAAAAGATAGGATTCACTGACCTGTACAGATGAAGGAAAAGGCGATACCGAGAATCGTTGACCCCTTCACCCTCAGGGCTTTTTTCCGGCTTTTCCACTCTAAACCTAGCAAATATTTTTCTTTATTGTTTAATTCAAATCGAGTGAAAATTAAGAAAAAGTGGAATGGGAAGGAGATAACAAAAAAAGGGGGAAATAACGAATCATCATTTCCGGTTGCGGTCGTTTGAAGAAGAGGGTAGGCTCATCCGGCGTTTCCTGTTTTGAGCAATACAAAGTTCCTCATAACATCCATTTACGGTTTCTGTAACTTTCTCTCTGGTGAAAGTTGTGTAAAGATTCATCCTACACCAAGACCTATTGTTCGCCTCGGAATCAGTTTATCGGGGTGAAGGCTCGTTCAATCTGGTCCCTATAGGAATGAAGGGTTGGAGCCCTTAACAGATTTGAGGGGGAATGAAAGGAATGCCTTATTACGTTAAGAGATGCTGTTTCATGAAACTTTAATAGAAACATAGAACCGAAGGATGTGTGAATTTAACACTATCCTGGTTCAAAAATGAAAAAAGCTCGTTAATAGTCTCCGCTACATTTAGAACAGTGGGGAGTGAAAGAACTGAAAAGAAATAAAATTATTATTTTAATGCGTAGTTAATTACTCTAACTTCGACTGCTCATGTACGTATGCAGTTTTTTTTAAACCTCTCCTAGTGTTGAGAACCAATACGCAGATGTCCATCCTAATTTTGCTTCTTGAAGAAAAAAGAGGACAGAATCTGACGATGGGCTTTGGATCTCTTCTCAACTCTTCTCTTTGGAACCGTTTTCCTTTCCTGAGGAAGACGCTCGTTGTCAGTTCCATTGGACATTTTAACACTTCCGTGCGTCCCGGAAGTCAGTACGAACTTCGATTTCGTTC